>NC_068443.1:12710847-12770847 GCF_023373465.1 Oncorhynchus keta | reverse complement strand
CAGCAATCTGTTTTCTGCAGTGCAAGTGCAACAGTGCCACCTGCTGGTCGTTACAGTACACTGTTGAGTGTTTCTGTGTGACAGGAGTAGGCAAATCATTTTTATCAGAGCGCAAGGTCTGGGGCAGGAACACAGTTATAATAATTTGTATGCTGCAAATTGACCATAACTAAGCCCAAAAAGAGATTGTATTTGAAAATAACAATAATGTCATTCCTTGATTACATTGAGACATGCACGATCACGTCTAATCTTTTATTCGTTGGAATGATTTGGAACAGACGTCCTAAATTAAACCATTTTTTTTGCTGAATTCCTTGTGATTTGACAGTATTTTTGACCAAATGCTAAAATCCCCCTAAATGCTGATTATTATGTTTTACTAAAAACTTTGGCGGGGCATAATAAATCACTCGCTGCCCAGTTTTGGCCCTTGGGCCGCCTGTTGCCTACCCCTGCTGTCTGACACCACATCTCAAAAGTCTACCCGTCTCCGCTCCTTCATCTGCACTGATATAAGACCTAGACAGGTGAAAGCCAAATACAGTCATTACACTGTTTCACCTATCCTGCACTTTCAGATCAGAGCAGATTAAGGAGTGGTTTGAGACATGCACACACAGCCTGAGCTGCTTTGTTTTTGGAACAGAGGACATGTCTCAAGACTATCATCCATAATCATCTTTTGATGTTAATTTGATTAAGGTTCCATTTTTATGTATGGCTGTTAACTATGTAGCTACTGGAGGGTATGTTTAGGTACCAAATAATAACAATCAAATGGGAATCATCTGGACCTTATTGAGTGTCCTATCAAGGTAAAGGGAGGGGATTGCCCTGCTCTAGTGGCCAAACCCAAGGGTCAAACTTCACAATACGATATGAGTGCCAATGACGTTTACCCTTTTATGATAATCAGAGAGAGCAGGTGCAGCTCCCTCACTTACCACGCCCCTTGTGGGCGGCCAGTGCCATAGCAACCAACACATCATTCTAGATCCCCTTATAGAGAGGAATTGGACGGGGAGATGTGGCCATTCCATACCTCAGAACAATGGATTCATGGATATGATCAATACTAACCAGAACATAATGAAAATGAACTGTAAATAAACGCTTTCTTTCAAGCTTCAGCCCTCTCCTCTCCTCTCCTCTCCTCTCCTCTCCTCTCCTCTCCTCTCTTTCTTCTTCTTTCTCTCTATAATATTGATGCGGGTAAAAAGTAGTATTATAGTCACAAAGTTTCTCTGTTGTGACTATTGTGCTCTGTTGTGCTGAAACTTGAAACAAGCACCTTGTTGACAAAACAGAAAATATAAAAGACCAAAAAATAATCATCAACATGGAAAAAGACTGATCATTCTCAAGGGAATCAAACAAATACAAAATAATGACTGTGCATATTTGTGAATACTTGTGTGATGAAGTAGATTGACTCCTAGCTGGACTTCCCGAAGGACTTCTTTATGACCTCTGAATTTTCACCCCTGAACTGGACTGCCCCCTGCATTCCGCTCTGCTGAAAGCTCCAATGATGGGGCACCACGTTGGGTGGAGGAAGGGGTGATGATGTCACTTCCTCTTTAACCTTTAACCTCTCACTTCCTGTTGGAGAGGTTTTATTGGGGACATACTGTAAAAGGCAGGATCCAGGAAGATAAATATTTTTGGGGGATTTACTGTGGAAACCGACCTTGGAAATCCTTTCCCTTCCACTTGTGTAGCATCTTCTAGCGGGCGATAATCATATTTAAGGTGGAGATGCGGACAGGGACCATGGGGGGTGTAGAGACGGTTTCACTCAGAGGCAGAGAAGAGACAGGTGATGAAGAGAGATTTGTAGGTTTGTAGCGAGGATGTTAAAAGCATTGCGTTTGAATCCAAAGTGAAGCTGAGACATGACGTATACCTCACACAATATAGAGTGGACTGTGACACAGCCACGGATACCAAAGATACTTCAGCTGCCAGTCTGACGCTAGACCCAGGACTAGAAACCTAACACACACACACACACACACAAAATCATAATCCCGCACACAGAGCAGTTAAACTACATACTGACCACAGGGAGGTGGTAGGTACAGTATATGCAGACAGAGTTGAGTGCCTTTCTCCTTCAACTATGGGTTAGAGTGCTCTGAACACACACATGACCAAACAGTCATGCACAGAAGTACAAACCTGCACACACACTCTCTCTCACTCACACACACCTCATTATTCGCATGCCAAGGTTAAGGGGGCACATACAGGGTGGAAAGGGGGGGGTGGGCAACAATTCATATTGAAATTCAAAAAGCACTGTTGTTTTGTATATTTTATTAGACCTGCTTCTATTGTTCTATACTAAACCAAATGATCACATGGGTCATCGAATGAGATACATTTTTACATGGGTGGTGTTGGTTTGATCAACATAGACCATGTGTTTGTGCGTGGGTGCGCCTGTGCTTGCAAGTGTGTGTGTGCCCCTGTGCTTGCAAGTGTGTGTGTGTGTGTGTGTGTGTGTGTGTGTGTGTGTGTGTGTGTGTGTGTGTGTGTGTGTGTGTGTGTGTGTGTGTGTGTGTGTGTGTGTGTGTGTGTGCCCCTGTGCTTACAAGTGTGTATGTGTGTGTGTGTGTGTGCATGCAGTGGGGTGTTAATGTGCAGCAGGCCCCAGGTATGTAATAGAGGTGATAGAGTTGTGTCTATATTCTGTCACACACACACTCCTACCAGAGATATTTTGATGTCATTTATAACAGGAGTGTGGTGTGTCTGCTTCCAAAATCATACCCTCAGATCCCTCTCTATCATTGACTAGCATTGGGGTAAATCAATGGCCAATCACCTACTCCCAGAACCACAGTGTTCCACCCTACTCCACTCTAACCCTCTTCATCTATCCCCTGTCCCGGCTGGCGTCACGACTAGGCAGACACGTGTAGACAATTCATCCTGATATACCTCAAATCTTTAATGTAAAGGTTACGTAGTGAAACAATAACAACAATGTTATTAGCAATGAGAGTCATCAGTCACTGCTAAAATAAGTGTTTTTCTTTATGGATAGTGTGTTCTAGAATCCATTCTACTGTTTGTTTTCTTAATGGACAGTGTGTTCTAGAAGCCTTTTGATGTTTTTTTTTCTTTATGGACAGTGTGTACTAGAAGCTGTTCTACTGTTTGTTTTCTTTATGGACAGTGTGTTCTAGAAGCCTTTCTACTGTTTGTTTTCTTTATGGACAGTGTGTTCTAGAAGCCTTTTGACTGTTTGTTTTCTTTATGGACAGTGTGTTCTAGAAGCCTTTTGACTGTTTGTTTTCTTTATGGACAGTGTGTTCTAAAAGCCTTTCGACTGTTTGTTTTCTTTATGGACAGTGTGTTCTAGAAGCCTTTCTACTGTTTGTTTTCTTTCTGGACAGTGTGTTCTAGAAGCCTTTTGACTGTTTGTTTTCTTTATGGACAGTGTGTTCTAGAAGCCTTTTGACTGTTTGTTTTCTTTATGGACAGTGTGTTCTAGAAGCCCTTTGACTGTTTGTTTTCTTTATGCATAGTGTGTTCTAGAAGCCTTTTGACTGTTTGATATGGTTTGTCAATTTATTTATTCTCAGTCTCATGAATTCCTCTGTATGCTGTCATGAGGGAAAGACTTCTTGACTCTGACTAATGGGATAGGTAAAGGAGAATGTGGGAAAAACAGAAAAATAATCCTGGGAGGGTGTGTATAGAAGTGTGGTAGGGCTGAGGGGAAAGGTGGTAGTGTGGTAGGTCTGAGAAAAAGGGAGGTAGTGTGATAGGTCTGTAGGTCTGAGGGGGAGTGTGGTAGTGTGTAAGAGTTGCAGGGTCAATTATAAGGGAGGTAGAGTGGGTTTTAGGCCAGGGGGGAAGGATGGTGAAAGGTATTCTCGTGTGTGGGGAAGGGTGGTAGGTTGTAAGAAATCTAGGGTATAGGTATAGGAGGTAATGTTTGGAGGAAAACGTCAAGGTATAGGACTAAAGAAAGGAAACCAATAAAGGATAGTAAAAAAACATTTATTTAAAAACCAAAGATGACATGACACATTCTGGGATAAATAATGTTCCTTTTTTGTGTCTTTCTTATTGTTTCTTAAAAACAACAGTCCTGCTGTGTGTGTTCAGTTGATCCCCATATTAAAAACAAACACAAACAACGCCCCAGAGCACATCTGTTGCCAGGGGCGACGCAATCTATTATTTTATGCATGGATTTTATATAACTGTATAGAAACTGTAGGATGAACTGTAGTCCCGGGTAAAGGGAGGGGAGAAAAGGAAAGAGAGCCTGGGGCTGGAAAAGAGAGGTGAAGAGAGAGGGCTGATGCCATCTGATGGTTTTTGGGGGCTTGTTATTTGGTTTGTGCTGGTTGTATGTGTGTGGAGGTGTTCTCTCCTCCTCACTCATTCTGTCTTTCCCCCTGGTCGTTGTGGATGTAACCCTGTCCTGATGTGTGCTAGTGAGGGATGCTGGTGATCTTTTGGCCGTACTATTCGTGTTTGTATTACCCTTCATTTGACCTGTGTGTATTGTACTGTATGTATGTGTATTCGTTGCTTATTTCATGTTGTTGGTTGGAAGGCACCCGTGTGTATCTCTCAAACCAGAACTGTCCTGAAGCAGTGCCCTTGGGTGCCTGACTGTTTCTGCATTCAACACAGCTCAGATAAAGTGTTGGCTAATACAGAAATGGACTAGCACCCTGGCTACTGAAACAGGCTCATGAATGTTGTGGAGGGTTGACTCTCCACCTCCAGTGAGGAAGAGAGGCCCAGCGCTCTCTCAGTCAGCTTCAGTGAGGAAGAGAGGCCCAGCGCTCTCTCAGTCAGCTCCAGTGAGGAAGAGAGGCCCAGCGCTCTCTCAGTCAGCTCCAGTGAGGAAGAGAGGCCCAGCGCTCTCTCAGTCAGCTCCAGTGAGGAAGAGAGGCCCAGCGCTCTCTCAGTCAGCTCCAGTGAGGAAGAGAGGCCCAGCGCTCTCTCAGTCAGCTCCAGTGAGGAAGAGAGGCCCAGCGCTCTCTCAGTCAGCTCCAGTGAGGAAGAGAGGCCCAGCGCTCTCTCAGTCAGCTCCAGTGAGGAAGAGAGGCCCAGCGCTCTCTCAGTCAGCTCCAGTGCAAAATGTTCTCTCCCTCTTCCCTTACCTGTCAATCAATCAGAACCAAGTGTCTTTGTGATGGTAGAAGACAATCAATTTCCAATAAAGAGGAGAGCAAAGGAGAGAAAAGATAGAGGGATAAGGAAAGGCAGGCAGAGAACAACTAAACAGGAAAGATGGAAGGATATGAGGAGGAATGGCTCTCAGTGTGTGGCCCCTCCCCTTTAACCTTCAACCTTTAGGAAAGACCTCTACCGTGGAGGCCAAGGTGCCAGGGAATCTCCCCAAGGAGAACCTGATTGGTTAACTGGACTTTTAATCGAAGATGTTTATCAAATGCCCAAACGCACACACACTAACACGTGCACACGCACACACCATGCACACACACACACACACTAAGTCTGTGTTTACCCATGCAGCCCAATTCAGATATTTTCCAGATCAGATCTTTTTCAGAGTTGATCTGATTGGTCAAAAGAAAAAAATATCAGAATTGGGTGGCCTGTGTAAATGCAGCCCTACACACACAAACGCTCATGTACGACACATGCACACACACGGACGCACAAGCACACATGGAATTGGACTGGACTGGATATGTGAGAGTAATAAGGCTGAGGGCTTACAGTGTGGCATCTCCAGTGTGTTGCTCTCTCATATCAAGCTCTGTAACAAATACATAGCAGCCCTTAACTAATGGATTGATTGATTAGTTGATTGATTAGCCCTGGGGTTAGCAACCAATTTCTCAGAAATTTAGTTTCTTCAGACTCCAGAAGTAATTCTAGGCACATAGTATGTGTGTTGTGACTAGATGTGCATTCTAAATGTTCAGGTACGGGTGGGTCCCTTTACCACAGAGGGCTGTGCAAATGCCACAATGTCCGCTACTCTGCTAGCTTCATTCACTCAGGGTACGGTGACTAATGATGATACAACACAGGACAGAACACACACATACGCATGTTCACACACATGCACGCGTTCACGCATGCATGCATGCAAGCACACACACGCACACACACACACACACACACACACACACACACACACACACACACACACACACACACACACACACACACACACACACACACACACACACACACACACACACACACACAAATAACCTGAGAGTCATTCCCCTCTCTATCCCACAGTAGCTTTTAGAGCCTGTGCAGTTACTTATGATGTTGGACTGCTGAGACCCTTAATGAGTAATAACTGTATCAGAAAATAAAGTAAGTAGAAAACCAGTATGGGTAAACTGTGTGTTTTGAGTAATTAAAGAAAGAAAGAAACAATTAGATAGCAGTTTATCTTTGATTTTCAGTTACATTAGGGACACATTTGAAATTGTTTTCTGTCAATGCAACACATTCTAATTTACAGTAGAGTTTTCTGGCTTGTTTAGGCCTTATTGATATTGAACAAAATATTGATTCAATTGTAAAGTGAAGTACTTTTTGCAGGGATATTTTTGCAGGGATCTTTTTGAAGGGATCTTCTTGAGGGATCTTTTTGCAGGGATCTTTTTGCAGGGATCTTTTTGAAGGGATCTTCTTGAGGGATCTTTTTGCAGGGATCTTTTTGAAGGGATCTTCTTGAGGGATCTTTTTGCAGGGATCTTCTTGAGGGATCTTTTTGCAGGGATTTTCTTGAGGGATATTTTTGCAGGGATCTTTTTGAAGGGATCTTCTTGAGGGATATTTTTGCAGGGATCTTTTTGAAGGGATCTTCTTGAGGGATCTTTTTGCAGGGATCTTTTTGCAGGGATCTTTTTGCAGGGAGTTTCTTGAGGGATCTTTTTGCAGGGATCTTTTTGAAGGGATCTTCTTGAGGGATCTTTTTGCAGGGATCTTCTTGAGGGATCTTTTTGCAGGGATCTTCTTGAGGGATCTTTTTGCAGGGATCTTCTTGAGGGATCTTTTTGTAGGGATCTTCTTGAGGGATCTTTTTGCAGGGATCTTTTTGCAGGGAGTTTCTTGAGGGATCTTTTTGCAGGGATCTTTTTGAAGGGATCTTCTTGAGGGATCTTTTTGCAGGGATCTTCTTGAGGGATCTTTTTGAAGGGATCTTCTTGAGGGATCTTCTTGGGGGATCTTTTTGCAGGGATCTTTTTGAAGGGATCTTTTTGAAGGGATCTTCTTCCATGCCATCTGTAGTTGCTGTTTCAGAATTTAGATGCACATATAGAGGATACAGGGCCGTATCCTATAATAATACTATACAAATGTAGGATCTTAATTTGATCACTCTTTTGTTGCAGAGAATTGTCCTTGTAGTGTATCTGAGTTTTAAAAAGGCTTATAAAGTTTGTAATTTCCACTTTGAAATTTCAAACTTCATTTGCCCTAACAAAAAATGTATCACCCCTACAAAAATGTATATTTATTATAATCCACATAATAATTCAAATGTCCTGTTGCTGCAGGATTATTTTACTGCTGTAACAAACTGGTTCAAATTGAGATCCTACATCTGTACCCTCTAGTGGCAAACTACCAGAATGATCAGCCATATTGCATGTGTTAGTGTGAATTCATATTGAGTCACACAGACAGGCGAAAAAGAGAGAGGAGACTGATGTAACAGTGTAACAACATGCTTTTATGACAAAAAGAGTTCCTCTTTCACAAGACAGACAGTATAAAACACTTATACAAATAAAAAGACCCCAGATACTTGAGAGATTCAGTGCATTCGGAAAGTATTCAGACCCCTTGACTTCTTCCACATTTTGTTACATTACAGCCTTATTCTACAATGGATTCAATGTTTTTTCCCCTCAATTTACACACAGTACCCCATAATGAAAAAGTGAAAACAGATTTTTTGAAATCTTTGAAAATGTAATACAAATAAAAAACAGAAATACCTTATTTACATAAGTATTAAGAGCCTTTGCTATGAGACTCGCAATTGAGGTCAGGTGCATCTTGTTTCCATTGATAATCTTTGATATGTTTCTACAACTTGGAGTCCACCTGTGGTAAATTCAATTGATTGGACATGATTTGGAAAGGCACACACTTGGTTATATAAGCTTCCACAGTTGACAGTGCATTTCAGAGTCATGAGGACAAGGAATTGTCCTTAGAGCTCCGAGACAGGACTGTGTCGAGTCACAGATCTGGGGAAGTGTACCAAAAAATGTCTGCAGATTTGCACGTCCCCAAGAACACAGTGGCCTCCGACATTCTTAAATGGAAGAAGTTTGGAACCCCCAAGACTCTTGCTAGAGCTGGCTACCTGGTCAAACTGAGCAATCAGGGGAGAAGGGCCTTGGTCAGGGAGGTGAACAAGAACCTGATGGTCACTCTGACAGAGCTCCAGAGTTCCTCTCTGGAGATGGGAGAACCTTCCAGAAGGACAACCATCTCTGCAGCCCTCCACCAATCAGGCCTTTATGGTAGAGTGGCCAGATAGAAGCCACTCCTCAGTAAAAGGCACATGACAGCTGCTTGGAGTTTGCCAAAAGGCACCTAAAGGACTGTCAGACCGTGAGAAACAAGATTCTCTAGTCTGATGAAACCAAGATTGAACTCTTGGCCTGAATGCCAAGCGTCACGTCTGGAGGAAACCTGGCACCATCCTCACGGTGAAGTATGGTGGTGGCAGCCTCATGCTGTGGGGATGTTTTTCAGCGGCAGGGAATGGGAGTCTAGTCAGGATCGAGGGAAAGATTAATGGAGCAAAGTACAGAGAGATCCTTGATGAAAACATGTTCCAGAGTGCTCAGGACCTTCCAACAGGACAATTGCCCTAAGCACACAGCCAAGACAATGCAGGAGTGGCTTTGGGACAAGTCTATGAATGTCCTTGAGTGGCCCAGCCAGAGCCCAGACTTGAACCCGATCAAATATCTCTGGAGAAACCTGATAATAGTTGTACAGCAACGCTTCCCATCCAACCTGACAGAGCTTGAGAGGCTCTGCAGAGAAGAATGGGAGAAACTCCCCAAATACAGGTATGTCAAGCTTGTAGTGTCATACCCAATAAGTCTAGAGGCTGTAATCGTTGCCAAAGGTGCTTCAATAAAGTACTGAGTAAAGGGTCTGAATACTTATGTACATTTTATATTTCAGTTTTTTATTTTTATTTATTTATTTGCAAAAATTTCTTAAAACCTGTTTTTGCATTTTTGTTGTGGGGTTTTGTGTGTAGACAGATAAGGGGGAAACAATTTTTAAAATCAATTTTAGAATAAGGCTGTAACGTAACAAAATGTGGAAAAAGGGAAGGGGTCTGAATACTTTCCGAATGCACTGTGTATACTGTGTATTATACCTCTCCTACAAGTCATCACCAAGTTGCTATTTGACTGGGTGAAATGGATTGGACCCTTGGAGATGGAACACTAGAATATTACAAAGACTTCCTATCTCCTACACAACCATACCAACAGTATTTACACATAATAAACAGTCATTTTCCTCTGTCAGACATGGCAGGAGAGGTCTACAGATAAGATGACGTGATATGGCTAATATTGAATATGTACAGTTCTTTCCTCCAAAGCCAAGGGTTCAAGCACTATTTTTAGTAGGAAGTGGAATACCATTTTGAATTTGAGACTCCAGTGAATTAGAATTGTGATTTTGAGATTAGAACCTTTCCCCTGTAACTGTGTGTGTGTGTCACTGGGCGAGCCTGTTGGTGGAGCACCATGGTTCGGCACCTATTCCTAGGTTTCTCCAGTATTATTTAGAACAACAACGCAACAAATAAAACCACAGAAGAAAGTTAAAAGATTCCAAATTTCCTTGCGAGGTGTCAGGATGCAGCGAAGCGTTACCATTTACCATTCAACAGTGGTTGAATAAAGACTTTACTACAATGAAACAAACAAATAGAGAGAAACAGAGAAGCCACAATGTGTGTGTTTTTCATATGGTCTCAAGGTGCTCCACACAACAACCTGAAAGAGTGGTTCTTTGATAAGGTTGCCCAGTGACAGCTTGGGAAGGTCCACCGTGGGACCTCAGAGAGTTGTCTCTACACAAATAAAAAGAATAAAGAAACGGGAAGAATGTCAGGAATCTCTATGGTCCCATGGTGGGAGATTGACTGTTGTTGTACAGAGAGTATTCATTCCATATTTAACCTTTTGTTATGAGTGGGAGAGGCTTGGTCAGCTCAGACATGGTAGAGGGAGAGTATGTTCCTGGCACCGTCTCGTTTACATTAAAATGACATCACCTTTTTGATTCATCTGGAGATTAGAAACCCAGGAAGGAGTGACGGCCAGGTCAGGGAGTGTCATATCCTTCCTCTCACGCCTGATATTTTCTGGGGGTCATGAGTTATGAATCCTATATTTACAGAGCATTGATTTGTGAGTCATGAAAAGTAGACTAAGTCAAAAGGTGTGAATAGAAAGTTAAAACACCACAATGGTCCCGCAAAAACAAAAGATTCCTTTAGTCCTTGATTTACAAAATAGAAAACCTTTCAAGATACACAAAGTATACATGCTCAGATGTACGATGAGATCGAAATCATTAGAAGAAAAAGTCTCTCCATATTCAGCTACAGGGGAGTATTGGCTGCTGAGGACAGGAGTCTGTTTTTTTTATGGCAGTTGGTTACACCCAGTCCTATGGCTAGCATCTATGGCACACATTTCTCTCCCTATAGATGCAATTCAGTGGATGGCAAGACCAGGTATATTAAAGGCATGCATAGATCAAACCTGCTAAACTCACAAAAAAACAAAAACAAGTTTTGCTTGAAGAAGAAATGACCCATCTCTTCAGAGGAATCATCAGTCTTACAGAAAGCGTAATACAGTGTTATATATAGAAATGGTTATTCATATTTTCTATCGTTACTATTGGAACCCGAGGGGGTCAGAAAAGTGTTGAACTTTTTAAACACTAACAGACAGTCGGAGCTACAGTCAATGGAGCCTATGCAGCATCAGTCAATGGAGCCAATGCAGCATCAGTCAATGGAGCCAATGCAGCATCAGTCAATGGAGCCAATGCAGCATCAGTCAATGGAGCCAATGCAGCATCAGTCAATGGAGCCAATGCAGCATCAGTCAATGGAGCCAATGCAGCATCAGTCAATGCAGCATCAGTCAATGGAGCCAATGCAGCATCAGTCAATGGAACCAATGCAGCATCAGTCAATGGAACCAATGCAGCATCAGTCAATGGAACCAATGCAGCATCAGTCAATGGAACCAATGCAGCATCAGTCAATGGAACCAATGCAGCATCAGAACCAATGCAGCAATGGAGCCAATGCAGCATCAGTCAATGGAACCAATGCAGCATCAGTCAATGGAGCCAATGCAGCATCAGTCAATGGAGCCAATGCAGCATCAGTCAATGGAACCAATGCAGCATCAGTCAATGGAGCCAATGCAGCATCAGTCAATGGAGCCAATGCAGCATCAGTCAATGGAGCCAATGCAGCATCAGTCAATGGAGCCAATGCAGCATCAGTCAATGGAGCCAATGCAGCATCAGTCAATGGAACCAATGCAGCATCAGTCAATGGAACCAATGCAGCATCAGTCAATGGAGCCAATGCAGCATCAGTCAATGGAACCAATGCAGCATCAGTCAATGGAACCAATGCAGCATCAGTCAATGGAGCCAATGCAGCATCAGTCAATGGAACCAATGCAGCATCAGTCAATGGAACCAATGCAGCATCAGTCAATGGAGCCAATGCAGCATCAGTCAATGGAACCAATGCAGCATCAGTCAATGGAGCCAATGCAGCATCAGTCAATGGAGCCAATGCAGCATCAGTCAATGGAGCCAATGCAGCATCAGTCAATGGAGCCAATGCAGCATCAGTCAATGGAGCCAATGCAGCATCAGTCAATGGAGCCAATGCAGCATCAGTCAATGGAGCCAATGCAGCATCAGTCAATGGAGCCAATGCAGCATCAGTCAATGGAGCCAATGCAGCATCAGTCAATGGAGCCAATGCAGCATCAGTCAATGGAGCCAATGCAGCATCAGTCAATGGAGCCAATGCAGCATCAGTCAATGAAGCCAATGCAGCATCAGTCAATGGAGCCAATGCAGCATCAGTCAATGGAGCCAATGCAGCATCTGTGCTTCATCTATATATCTCTCTCAGGTCTACAGGCTTAGAATCACAGCTATGATGGCAAATACCCAACGCTAAATTGGATGAATGTTTTATCAGTCAGATATCAAACCAGTAAAATACTGACTTGCCAAGCTAACAGTCAATTGGTTTTCCATGATAGTGTTTGGTCATGGGTAATCATCTGAGATCCAGTGCAGGCAGAAATGCTCCCATCAATAACGGTAGTTTGTGAACGTGATCAACACATGTAATATGCTATGCCCCATTTCACCACCAGGGGTCAGTATGACCATACTGAAAGTGGGGTTACTGTCCACAGCAGTGTTCTTGTCAAGACCCGCCAGCCTTTATTGATGGAAATAATGATGATAGTAATAATACATACATTTTATACAGCGCTTTTCAATACAGAAGGAATCTCAAAGTTGCTGTAACCTTCAGTGTTAAATATCAGAGTTCCGATTACATACAGACTGTTGTGGGTTCGTTAAAAATAGTGGGTCTTTATTTCTTAAGGGAGTAGATCATTTGAACCCTGTGTCCTGGTAAGGTGACCCAAGGAAATAGAGACCATAACAAATAATTGAGTCTCTGGAGAACATGGCTCACTATAATGTAAAGAAAAGGGTGGGAGGAATTAACATGTGAAGCCCAAATGCTCAACCAACCAGTTGTGCTTCTCTCCTTCTATCTGTTTCACTCTATCATATGTCATCCTCATCGAGCCCAATTAGTTCAATGATATCTGGAATGACAGGAGTCTAACAAATCCTTTGAAAATGCAGTCGACAGGTTGATTGAAGCTAAGGGCAATGGTAACATTAAAATTGTGTGAGGTGAGTGGTTAAAATACACTCCTATCCTACTTTATGTTGGCCCAAATAAGGACACACTACAAATCTAATTCCTTTGATGTTTTAATAATGGGCTGGGGGGAAATTAATGCCACCGAAATCAAGGGCAGAAACCCGCTGCTTTCCCTAACCTTGGTGTAAAGTAGAGACACGCACTTCAAAAATATTAAATTATTCAAACGTTGTAGCTGCTAATGATCCGCCTTTTATCTGAGTCTGGTTTTAGTTTGATTATCATCCGTGTATTCTCTGGGCCAAGCTTAGAGGGGTTTCCTATTGGGGGTATACCCTACAACAGGGGCTGCTGAAAATGGGACGTCTCGCCTCTCTGTCTCTCATGCACACACACACACGCACGCATGCACACACTCTGCAGGGCAAGAACAAACTGGGGGAGGGAGGCAGGGGAGCGCTCAGCCTAGTTTCTCAAGACTTTCTCGAGACGAGACACTCGCTCAGTCACTCTGATGTCTCCCATTCTAGTCTCCCCCAGAAACATAAAAGGCAACGAGGACTGCCAGTCTAGAACAATGAATTCTCAGTGCTCTAGTCAGTTGAATAGACAAACTAATCGGCAGTCCTTCATTTGAACGTCATCCATTAGAAATAATTAGAATGTGCAGCACGCTCTGCAAAGGGTTAAATCAAGTGGTAACCTAGGAAACAAGTGCTCTAGTTCAGGTGGAGAGGTAGAGGGATGGAGATAGAGCAGGTTGAGATAAGTTCAAAGGGCTCTCTATTTGAAGTGTACCAAATGAAGTACACTACAACTCTACTTCCTCGTACAGTCAAGGACCCCTGAAGGTCGAATGGATTTCATATGTATGCAAATGCTTATCTTCAAACCTGGACATCATAGCAATACCTCCCAGGGCGAGAAAAATACAATTCCCCCTCAACAATATTCAATTAACAGGAGGCTAGCTAGAGATGTGCTTTGGTCTAGGATCAGTACAGAATGTTTTCAGTTCAGACCAGATTCCTGGAGTGTTTGAACATTATTTCCCATCTTTACTCTTGTGGGTTAGTGACTCAGACAGAATTTTGGTAGTGTCGTTACAAACAGTCTAAAGGTTTCTGTTACCCAGATATATATCCCAGAATGCAGTGCGCAGTTAGAATGGAAGGTTCTAATCTAGAATCTGGGGTAGGAGGGTTCCCAGAGAGGAACCAAAGTTTCAGAGAACCTGGGTCACCCCTTACCATTATTTCAGTTGCACAAGTCCATGCACCATGGTTGATATTATTACTCAGAGCAACAACTCAAAACACGACAACATCGAATCACCGACCACATAGAACAGGTGTCAACTACCACACAACCACACTGCAGCCTAGTTACTGTGAATGGGGACAACGAGGTCTGGGAAAGAACTGATGAAGAAGAAGAAGGAGGGAAAGATAACAAAATGAAATACCTCTATCTAATCCCTACATCTGTGATTGACGTTTACACCATCAACAACCACAACAGACGTTCCCAAAAATGGGAATATTGGAAAACTACGAGAATGGAATGGGAAACATCCAGTGAGTTATTACTTTTGTTCTCAAGACCGGAGCAATGGGCACAAAGATGAATTCTCACATGTCTCTTCTGGCAGAGAGAAAACCAGGCCAATTTCCTAATCTATTTCCATTCAGCCTCATTAAACTTTAATAAATACAGAACTATTTATCATCACACAGTCGGCTTGTTCTACAGATGTACTGGAGAATGATTTCAGAGCCTTCAGAATTCATCTGATTTGAAAGCAATGTGAACTTGTATCCTACACAAAGCTCTTTCTAATTTCCTAAACATTTACATCATGGCAAATAGTTAACCCTCCACACACACACACACACACACACACACACACACACACACACACACACACACACACACACACACACACACACACACACACACACACACACACACACACACACACACACACACACACACACACACACACACACACACACACACACACACCTGTGGAATGAATGGAAGCTCCTCTAGGTGTTGAGAACAGGACTAATCTCACTGTTGGATGCCACAGAGTCCAAACGGTTAATGGTAAATGGTTTACAGAGAGCATCAACTGAGGTAACGCAAAAAGGAGGCTACTAAACGAATGAGAACAGAGCATGTCATAATACGATGCACATGGCGTGGGCAGGGTTCACATGATTTCATTTACATTTTTTGTTATCGGTCTCCAGCCAAGGATCCCTCCCATTGGAGGACCAAGTTGGGACGGGGGATGCACTGGACTAGGGGGGGCACAGACATTTGCACACTGGCCGTCTCAGATAAAGAGAAGAGTGGTTGTTTGTGGATGCAGTTCTAGTTATTATAGATCTGTAGTGTTGTGAGTGGTTATAGTGTGATGTGCAGTTCTAGTTATTATAGATCTGTAGTGTTGTGAGTGGTTATAGTGTGATGTGCAGTTCTAGTTATTATAGATCTGTAGTGTTGTGAGTGGTTATAGTGTGATGTGCTGTTCTAGTTATTATAGATCTGTAGTGTTGTGAGTGGTAATAGTGTGATGTGCAGTTCTAGTTATTATAGATCTGTAGTGTTGTGAGTGGTAATAGTGTGATGTGCTGTTCTAGTTATTATAGATCTGTAGTGTTGTGAGTGGTAATAGTGTGATGTGCAGTTCTAGTTATTATAGATCTGTAGTGTTGTGAGTGGTAATAGTGTGATGTGCAGTTCTAGTTATTATAGATCTGTAGTGTTGTGAGTGGTAATAGTGTGATGTGCAGTTCTAGTTATTATAGATCTGTAGTGTTGTGAGTGGTAATAGTGTGATGTGCAGTTCTAGTTATTATAGATCTGTAGTGTTGTGAGTGGTAATAGTGTGATGTGCAGTTCTAGTTATTATAGATCTGTAGTGTTGTGAGTGGTAATAGTGTGATGTGCAGTTCTAGTTATTATAGATCTGTAGTGTTGTGAGTGGTAATAGTGTGATGTGCAGTTCTAGTTATTATAGATCTGTAGTGTTGTGAGTGGTAATAGTGTGATGTGCAGTTCTAGTTATTATAGATCTGTAGTGTTGTGTATATGATTTTGGTTCACCTGAAAAAGGTCCAATGCATGTGTAAATGAGTAGTACAGTATATGTGATGTACAGTATATGACTCTCAGTTCTGAGTCTGTTCTTAGTGAGAACCTTTGTATATGATCTGTACCTATGTGAAGGTGAGTCTGTTCTGTACAGTATATGACTCTCAGTGAGAACCTTTGTGAAGGTGAGTCTGTTGTGAGTGGTAATAGTGTGATGAGTCAGTTCTACAGTTATATGACTCTATAGACCTTTGTGAAGGTGAGTCTGTTCTGTACAGTACAGTATATGACTCTCAGTGAGAACCTTTGTGAAGGTGAGTCTGTTCTGTACAGTACAGTATATGACTCTCAGTGAGAACCTTTGTGAAGGTGAGTCTGTTCTGTACAGTACAGTATATGACTCTCAGTGAGAACCTTTGTGAAGGTGAGTCTGTTCTGTACAGTACAGTATATGACTCTCAGTGAGAACCTTTGTGAAGGTGAGTCTGTTCTGTACAGTACAGTATATGACTCTCAGTGAGAACCTTTGTGAAGGTGAGTCTGTTCTGTACAGTACAGTATATGACTCTCAGTGAGAACCTTTGTGAAGGTGAGTCTGTTCTGTACAGTACAGTATATGACTCTCAGTGAGAACCTTTGTGAAGGTGAGTCTGTCTGTTCTCAGTGAGAACCAGTCTGTTCTGTACAGTATATGACTCTCAGTGAGAACCTTTTTGAGTCTGTTCACCTGACTCTCAGTGAGAACCTTTGTGAAGGTGAGTCTGTTCTGGTACAATGCAGTCTGTTCTGTACAGTACAGTATATGACTCTCAGTGAGAACCTTTGTGAAGGTGAGTCTGTTCTGTACAGTACAGTATATGACTCTCAGTGAGAACCTTTGTGAAGGTGAGTCTGTTCTGTACAGTACAGTATATGACTCTGAGTGTGTTCTGACTTACAGGCTGCTCCCCCTGGCAGCTCTGTGGAGGTCAGTTATTTTCCCAGCTCAGCCCATGGCAGTAGGAGAGAGCAGTGTAAGAGGGAGGTTAGAGAGGTGAGGCTTAGGCTCCTCCCATCCACCTTTCTCTTCCCACATTCCTCCCTACTGGCAGTGGTAGGGTAGTACTATTATTGGAAGGTTGGAAAGAGGAGGCATGGACATACTCCCTCTCCACTCGTCCCACAGTCCCCACATCTCCCCCCTGCCCTGGGCTGTGTTGGTTGTCATGGTTACCATGTGACCTCATGTTCGCTGGGCTTGGCTTTCCAAACAAACCCTTGGGGTGTCAGGCCGCCATGGCAACCGTCGGCCAGTGCGCTTGGTCCAACTCACACAGCCAACCTCGTCGCAGACGGTCACTTCTGAAAGTGAAGTGGGCCCAATTAAAATTCAGAATATACTTTATTTTGATGTGTATATGATGTGGTATTCAAAAACAGATCGGCCAAAGTGTCTTCTGATATTTTCCCCCCCATAAATGTTATTAGGTCAATTGATTGAAATAGGTTTCATGTGTTTATCTGGAGGGGCCTCGATGGTGTCTTATAAATGTGACAATTGAAATCATATCCAAAATGTCTTACAAAAATGTCTTGTTTTTATTCAATATTGTAATCTTATTACTATACAACATACTCTAAATTGCAATACTTACATGCTATTGCAATATTTCTCAGAAAGGCCAAATTTAAGAAAGCAAGAGAAGAAATTCTGTGATTAGTTGATAGCCGTGTCTCTCCATGGGCTATGATGAATGGGACTACAGATACAACCAGAAATAACTTTTTATAGCAGATTAGGAGAGCGTTTTATCTAACCATAACTTAGACTAACTTTATCTAACCATAACTAACCATCATGGCTGTACTCCCCCTAGTCAGAACTATGCCCTGTGTGCAATGACCACGACAAGTGCATAGCTTTCTGTGAGAGAGGCATAACTATGATCATTCCACAGCACAGTAATCACCCAATAAGAGATCACACTAAATTCTTAACTTCTATAATTCTTATCAAGCTAAATGGTAATGTTATACACCTTTAGTGATCTAGTTGACCTCCCCTTATCAAGCTCAGTAGCTAGGTTTACATCCAATTGGCGACAGATTTTCAAGCGTATATTCTAAGATCTGCATAAAAACAATACGTGCACCAGAGAGGTGTTTCCATCAAATGTACTTGTTGAGGATAAAAAACTGTGCGTGATGAAGTAGCGCACATAAAAACAACGTTGGCAGTTAAATTCCCATGTTTTCCATCGCACTTGTAACTCTAATGATGGTTTTCTCATCCTGAAAAATTAGCGTTATATAGCGTCTATTGGTTCTTGCTGTCTAGCCAACAGCTCGCAGATACAATGTGGGTATAGCCTACATGATGAGATTATTATGGACGAAAGAGTGAGATTATTTATATTTGTCAAACAGCAGCCAAGCATCGATCATCATGTGACCAGAATAAGACCCTCAATATTTAATGGAAAGGAGCATCAAGCTCATCACCTTGTACTTTCACCACCCTGTGAAGTTCATCATCATTTATAATTAATTTAATCTGTAGCCTAATAAACTGCGTTCTTTCCTGACGAGTAGTACTGGGAGGACCACACACCATGTCATTGCGTGACTCAGACACAAAAGATCCCACCTCTAGCGTATTTATTTATTTTTGTCGACATTTGGAAAGTTTGGAAGCAACAAATGTTTCCAGGCCTGGCATGACGTATTTTATCAGACATGTACTTTTCTCGTATAAACGGGTTGGATGGAAACCTGGTTAATGACAATGTTATATTTGTTCGAAAATATAAACGGAACGTTGTACCACGAGCTGAGTAAAAACAGTAGGAGGCCGTGAGGCCAAAGGTCATCATGTTTTTCCACTCAAACCGAATCTGGTCCTGGTGAATACCAGCCATGTATGAATACTGTATGCATTTTATTTTTATTTCTTTCTTTACTCTGCGATTCAGCGCTGTGTGTGTCTTGTTAAACACGTTTCCAGGATGTGCTTATGCCCCCGAGTGACCCCTGGCTGCATGGTATCATATCATCTTCATGTTGAATTTCCGGGCACCTCCGGCGCCACCCACCGCCGCCGGTCCCTCGGCCTTCCGGAAAGGGGTCTCGACGGTGAAGTTGTTCTTACGCTGGCCCCGCCCCCGGCTCCATGCAAACAACAACAGGAAACAGAAAAGCACCACGCCCAGGAAGGTGATGCAGCCCATCGCTGTGGAGACCAGTATGGTGGTCAGGTCCAGGGTGAACTTGAGGAAGACGCGAGTGCTATTCAGGTTTGTGTCGTTGAAGAACTCGCCGCCATACATCGAGCGGTTGGCGAAGAAGGCCGACGAGGCATCCAGCGGCGCGCCCCGAACCGTGAGCATCGCAAAGTAAGTGTCATTGCCCCCGGCATTGCTGGCGATGCACATGTAGGTGCCGCTGTCGGTGACCTGAGCATAGCGGATCTCCAACGTCCCTCCTGGGAGGACGGTGATGCGACCATTGCTCTTGGCTGTGATTAGTCGGCGCTGAGGGGAGATCCACATGATGTTGGGGGCGGGCTCTCCCACGGCACTGCAGAGGAAACTCACTGGCTGGCCCTCACGAGCTGTCACCTTGGCGGAATGAATGAATGAATGAATTAAGCATTAGGTACAAAACTGAAACAGGCATCGAAGCTGTAATACAACATATCAATGTGTACCTACACTGTAGTTACACTATGCTTACATGTACTGCAAAGTGGGATAACAACTCTTACCTGTTGAAGCTTGCGGTTTCGTATCTTGGGCTTCTGGCAGGTGAAGTGATCAAAGAGCGCTGAGTCGGTGAAGGTGCTGAGGCTGTTCCCCTGCACCTCCACCGGCCCAGCGCACACAGGCACCCTGCCGTCAAAGTTGAGGGTCTTGCGTCTCTGCAGGATCCACAACAAACGGCAGTCACACAGCAGTGGGTTCCCATCCACCCGCAGCGTCTCCAGGCTGTTGACAGAGTGGAACGATCCCTCCTCCAGAGTCTGGAGGTCATTGGAGGAGAAGTTGAGGACCCGGATCTGTCTGAGGCCTCCCAGGGAGTGGGGCTCCACCGTAGCCAGGCCCGTGTTCACCATGATCAGCTCTTTGAGCCTCAGCAGGTCCCTGAAGGCCCAAGGCTCCAGGGTGGTGATGGGGTTGTAGGACAGGTTGAGATGGGTGAGGTGGATCAGGTTTCTGAAGGAGGACGAGGGGACGGAGGTGATGTTGCTGTTGGTGATGGACAGCCAGTACAGGTCCAGACCCTGGAAGCTCAGGGGGGAGATGTATTCCAGGTAAGGCCAGTTGTCGATCTCCAGCCCCCGGAGGTTGGCCAGCTTACGGAAGTTATGGTCCTCCAGGGCGGGGATGCTGAGCTGGCGTAGTCGCAAAGTGACCAGGCTGCGTAGGTAGGACAGCGTCTGGCCAGAGATGGAAGTCAGGTTGCAGCGTTCAATGGTCAGATCCTCCATCCCTAGCAGGCCAGAGAAGGCCTTCAAACACAACAAAATCCAATTTGATTAGTTGTGAGCTCCAATCTTGGAAACATAGAAGAATCAATAAAATATTATAGACAGATCAGGAACAACATAGTGCTTGAAAAATGAATGATCAAATGGATAACAGCTCAATACCTCATGAGAGATGTAGACCAGGTCATTGTCTCCCACCTCCAGGTGTCTTAGACTCCTCAGGTCCTGGAACGTGTAGTCCAATAGAATCACCAGCTTGTTCTCACTCAGGTCCAGCGTGGTCAGGTTGACCAGCTTGGCGAAGGCCCCCATGGGTACAAGTTTCAACTGGTTCGCCCTCAGCCGTAACACCCGGAGGCTCTGCAGGTTGGCGAACGCGTTGGGCTCCAGTGTGGCAATGAGGTTCTCACTCAGGTCCACTTCTTCAAGGTGTGGATACGGCGCCAGGTCACCCATCTCCACCCAGCGGAGACGGTTCCGGCTGAGGTCCAGGAGGCGAGTTTCCGTGGGGATGCCCTCTGGGATGCCGGTGAGCCGCCGCCGCTGGCACAAGACGGACCGGATTTGGGCCGAGCACTCGCACCGTGGAGGGCATGCCTGGCAACAACCTGGCAGTAGGGTTGTCATGGTAACCAGCAGCAGGATCGGCCCCCAGCGACTCAGCCACCGCCATGGTGACAGGGACTGCCCACTGATGCCCGGGGAGCCAGTCATGGCCCTGGTGGTCCTGATCTGACTCCTAGCCTATCACAGGCTGGGTCAGTTTACCACACACCTATAGAGAGAGGGAGACAGAGGGACGAGAGGTTAGTGAGAAGAGTGGGAATAGAGAGAAGGAGTAGATGAGGAGAGAGTAGAAAGGGAGCAGATGTGGGAGGAGAAGGTAAATAAAGAGATGGAGGTTAAAGAAAGAGGGAGAAAGGAGAAAGGGAGGGCTGAGGTCAAATGTAGAAGAGAGGAGTGGAAGGAATAATAGAATGTACAGAGATAGAAGAGAGGATGAAGAGGGGAGAGGGCAGAGAGGAGGACAGATGGAGGTATTTTAAAACACCTATCAACCAACACATGCTCATAAAAATGCCGTTCGGTATGCTGAATAATCCATGCTCCCTACAACTGTCATGAAAGAGCTTTGGGGGCTGAAGGTAGCCTACTGGTTAGAGCGTTGGGCCAGTAACCGAAAGGTTGCTGGATCAAATCTCCGAGCTGACAAGGTAAAAATCTGTTCTTCTGCCCTGAACAAGGCAGTTAACCCACTGTTCCCCGGTAGGCTGTCAATGTTAACTGACTTGCCTAGTTAAATTAAGGTTAAAAAGATGTCATAAAAATGCCATTCAGTACCCAGAATAATCCATGCTCCCTACAACTGTCATGAAAGAGCTGAGACATGTCACCAAGAGCTTAGACTGACACCATGACATTGCAGACACACTATTCTGCTGACAATATTTAAGATGGTGGAAGACACTTGTTCATTAATCAATGAGTGTAGCAGCAGAACTAGGGCATTGGGAGTCACGTGAGTGAGAAGCATCCCGTCTGAATTCATGCATGTTTCCTCCCCTTCTCTCCTCCTTGGCATGTGCTCTGTTCTCACCTCGACACGCTGAACACACAACGTATGACGCCATGCAGAGAGACAACAGGGTTTGCCTGAAAACCATCCCTCCGATGCCTGTGAAAGGTATGTCAAATTCATGTCACTATGAGTCATGGTGTGGGAAAGTGTGTGTCTGTTTCTGTCCGTGCGTCGTTCTGTGTGTAGGATGTGTCATTCCCTTTGACTAAATGAAAAAAAGCATTTTAGTTTTCTTCTCCACTAACATGAGATGAAAAGCTGATGCTTAGACATTCCTTGATGCAACCTGTCAAGTCTCCCACGCAATGTTGTCATCGAGTGATTTTTCAGAGGACACCTGCCAAAAGGTCCAGAACGTTCACCATCACTAATACACCCACACAAGTGCACACCCACACACACGCACACGCGCGCACGCACGCACGCACGCACGCACGCACGCACGCACGCACGCACGCACGCACAAAGGAGGTTCAACATTGACTGCACTGATTGTCATTTACATCAAGGGGAAGATTTGAAGTGGAGGGAGCTACAGTATATGATTGGCTTGCTGAAGTAGAGAGCGAGACCCCAGGGTTAACAAGATAGAACAGAAGATAAAGATAAAACAGGTAGAGTTAAAGAGCCACACTAAGTAACTTATTATAAAAGAACCACTGAAGAGATAGTAAATATATTCTCTAAAGTCTAAAGGTTGCTATTTTAAAAGATTGAAGGGTTGATAATTCGCCGTATCATATTAGCTGTTTTTAGCTGTGACACACCATGAAAGAAGCAGACATTAAACCAAAGTCTGCACTGCTTTAAACATGGGGCATTTTAAGATGAATGAGAAGAAGACGTTCATATAACACATCACAGGGCCTTTCCTGGAGGGATGTTAAAAAGCACTCTGAAGATGGTTGTTTTTCAGGCAGAGCTAAACAGATGAATAATACATGTTCTAGTTTGTGTTTATTGGGCGCCGTTCTGGGGTTGAGTCACGGGGCGAAGAGCCACACTCTCCTCAGTCTGTCTGTCTCTGTCTCAAAGAGATGAAAAATATTCCCTTTTTGCATAGTTATATCCTTTATACTATTTTATTGCAACTATGATTAAAAACTGTATAAACAGAGTTTGAACTTTGGGCAAGCAGAGTTCCACCACTTTTGGATGAGAGACAACGCTCACTGGATATTGCTTTTCCTCTAACTAAAATGAATTGCTATACCCTTTTCTGTCAAATTATCACAGAAAAAACAATTACATTTGCGGATTTGTATTAGATTACAGTATAGGCATTCTGAATATCAACAAACTTCAAACCTAATCAACATTTTCCTTAGATGAGGAGGAAATTTGAGGTATGATTACGGGGTGCATGTTCTACATGATATTATATGCTGTACATTATGCCATATATTCTCTAAGGTTCCTAGAGACTTAAGACAGAGAATGTATATCCTCCACATTTACTATTAATAGCCTGCTTTCCATACAGAGGCATTGGTAAACCCACACAGATTGTGTAACACACACACACACACACACACACACACACACACACACACACACACACACACACACACACACACACACACACACACACACACACACACACACACACACACACACACACACACACACACACACCTGTTCCCTCCCCTGTCAAAATAAAGCACAGCCCACCAGCTGCAATACTGTATTTGAAGGGTCTGGATCAGTGTTTTTCAAACTTTTTATAGTCCCGTACCCCTTCAACCATTCAACCTCCAGCTGTACCCCCTCTAGCACCAGGGTCAACGCACTCTCAAATGTTGTTTTTTCAAATCAAAATCCAATTTTATTTGTCACATACACATGGTTAGCAGATGCGAGTGTAGCGAAATGCTTGTGCTTCTAGTTCCGACATTGCAGCAATAACCAGCAATAACCAACAAGTAATCTAACTAACAATTCCAAAACTTCTGTTTTATACACACAAGTGTAGGGGGATAAAGAATATGTACATAAAGATATATGAATGAGTGATGGTACAGAGCGGCATAGGCAAGATACAGTAGATGGTATTGAGTACAGTATATACATATGTGATGAGTATGTAAACAAAGTGGCATAGTTCAAAGTGGCTAGTGATACATGTATTACATAAAGATGCAGTAGATGATATAGAGTACAGTATATACATATGAGATTAATAATGTAGGGTATGTAAACATTATATTAGGTAGCATTGTTTAAAGTGGCTAGTGATATATTTTACATCATTTCCCAATGACATCATTGTAAACCCGCTACACACACTTTACAATACATTTATTAAACATAAGAATGAGTGTGAGTTCTGTCACAACCCGGCTCGTGGGAAGTGACAAAGAGCTCTTATAGGACCAGGGCACAAATAATAATATAATAATAATCAATCATTTTGCTCTTTATTTAACCATCTTACATATAAAACCTTATTTGTTCATTTAAAATTGTGAATAGGTTAATGAGAAGGGTGTGCTTGAAAGGATGCACATAACTGCAATGTTGGGTTGTGTTGGAGAGAGTCTAAGTCTTAAATATTTTCCAACAGTCTGCGCCTGTATTTAGTTTTCATGCTAGTGAGGGCTGAGAATCCACTCTCACATAGTTACATGGTTGTAAAGGGCATCAGTGTCTTAACAGCGCAATTTGCAAAGGCAAGATACTCTGAGTGCAGCCTCGTCCAGAAATCTGGCAGTGGCTTCTGATTAAATTCAATTTTCACAGAACCCCTTGTTGCAATTTTGAGGCTCTTGTTCAGATATCAGTAAGTGGACTTGAGGCAGGGCATGAAAGGGATAACGAATCCAGTTGTTTGTGTCATCCGTTTCGGGAAAGTAACTGCGTAATTGCGCACCCAGCTCACTCAGGCGCTTCGCTATATCCCATTTGACATTGTCCATAAGCTTGAGTTCATTTGCGCACAATGGCCTGTTAGGCCTGTTAACGGGCGGCAGGGTAGCCTAGTGGTTAGAGTGTTGGACTAGTAACCAAAAGGTTGCAAGTTCAAATCCCCAAGCTGACAAGGTACAAATCTGTCCTTCTACCCCTGAACAGGCAGTTAACCCACTAGGCTGTCATTTTGTTCTTAATACTTCTTATGGCTGGGGGCAGTATTGAGTAGCTTGGATGAATAAGGTGCCCAGAGTAAACTGCCTCCTACTCAGAAGCTAATATATGCATATTATTTGGATAGAAAACACTCTGAAGTTTCTAAAACTGTTTGAATGATGTCTGTGAGTATAACAGAGCTCATATGGCAGGCAAAAACCAGTAAGTGGAATATCTGAGGTTTGTAGGTTTTCAACTAATTGCCTATCGAAGATACAGTGGGATATTGGTCATATTGCACTTCCTAAGGCTTCCACTACATGTCAACAGTATTTAGAACCTTGTTTGATGCTTCTACTGTGAAGTGGGGGCGAATGAGAGGGGAATGAGTCAGAGGTCTGCCAGAGAGCCACGAGCTGGCCACGCTCGTTCAGGTGAGAGCGAGCTCTGTTCCATTGCATTTCTGAAGACAAAGGAATTCTCCGGTGGGAACATTATTGAAGATTTATGTTAAAAACATCCTAAAGATTGACTCTATACATCGTTTGACATGTTTCTACGGACTGTAACGGAACTTTTTTGTTTTGGCCGTACTCAGATCATAGCATGGTGTGCTATGGAAAAATGTCTGTGTTTTTCTGTGACTTGGCTCTGACCTAACATAATCGTTTGGTTTGCTTTAGCTGTAAAGCGTTTCTGAAATCAGACACTGTGGCTGGATTTACAACAAGTGTATCTTTGAAATGGTGTAAAATACTTGTATGTTTGAGGAATTTTAATTATGGGATTTCTGTTGTATTGAATTTGGCGCCCTGCACTTTCACTGGCTGTTGTCATATCGATCCCGTTAGCGGGATCTAAGCCCAAAGACTGACTTGCCTAGTTAAATAAAGATAAAAACAAACAAAAATGAGTGCAGCCAGCTGGAGACATAATGTCATTATATCCTAATAAAAACATTTGCACATCATACATATGGAAATTTAACTCAAATCAGACCCAACCAAGCTACAAAGCAGTGAAAATATTGCTGAGAAAACTTCCCTACAGTTTCTGTCTGGTCCTACTCATTAGTGAGCTGTGGGTCAGTTTGACAGCTGGTTCCACCACCTGCACACACACACACACACACACACACACACACACACACACACACACACACGCACGCACGCACGCACGCACGCACGCACACACGCACGCACGCACGCACACACGCATGCACGCATGCACGCACGCACGCACGCACGCACGGTTCAGATGTTAACACTTCAGCTGAGAGAGATGAGAGGGGCAAGTGGAGCAGACACACATCTCGTCCCAAAATACACAAAACAGCATGATGTCCAGACACACCACTAGTCCCCAAACACACAGAACAGCATGATGTCCAGACACACCACTAGTCCCCAAACACACAGAACAGCATGATGTCCAGACACACCACTAGTCCCCAAACACACAAAACAGCATGATGTCCAGACACACCACTAGTCCCCAAACACACAGAACAGCCTGATGTCGGGAACACACCACTAGTCCTCAAACACACAGAATAGCCTGATGTCCAGACACACCACTAGTCCTCAAACACACAGAACAGCATGATGTCCAGACACACCACTAGTCCCCAAACACACAAAACAGCATGATGTCCAGACACACCACTAGTCCCCAAACACACAGAACAGCATGATGTCCAGACACACCACTAGTCCCCAAACACACAGAACAGCCTGATGTCTAGACACACCACTAGTCCCCAAACACACAGAAGAGCATGATCCCACTAGTCCTCAAACACACAGAACAGCATGATCCCACTAGTCCCCAAACACACAGAATAGCCTGATGTCCAGACATACCCCTAGTCCTCAAACACACAGAACAGCATGATCCCACTAGTCCCCAAACACACAGAACAGCCTGATGTCCAGACACACCCCTAGTCCTCAAACACACAGAACAGCATGATGTCCAGACACACCACTAGTCCCCAAACACACAGAACAGCATGATGTCCAGACACACCCATAGTCCCCAAACACACAGAACAGCCTGATGTCTAGACACACCACTAGTCCTCAAACACACAGAACAGCATGATGTCCAGACACACCCATAGTCCCCAAACACACAGAACAGCATGATCCCACTCGTCCCCAAACACACAGAACAGCATGATCCCACTAGTCCCCAAACACACAGAATAGCCTGATGTCCAGACACACCCCTAGTCCCCAAACACACAGAAAAGCATGATCCCACTAGTCCCCAAACACACAGAACAGCATGATCCCACTCGTCCCCAAACACACAGAATAGCATGATCCTACTAGTCCCCAAACACACAGAACAGCATGATCCCACTAGTCCCCAAACACACAGAAAAGCCTGATGGCGCCGGAGCACAAGGTGGCCCAACCGATTGTGTTTTTTTGATTGTTAATCTGTGTTGTTTGTAACTTATGTTTTAACTATTTTTGTACATAATGTTGCCGCTACCGTCTCTTATGAACGAAAATAACTTCTAGACATCAGGACTGCGATTACTCACCACGGACTAGCAGAATCCTTTTTCTTCTTTCATGACTCTGACGAGCCCAAGGATATACGGCTCCCTCGGGAACAGGCCCCGACCCCAGTCATCTGCGTGAAGAGGAGGCGGAGAAAGAGACGCTGGAGAGCGGGCTGCCTTCTGAGAAGTCAGAGGCGATCAAATAAACCCCCACTCCTCTCAATTCTGCTAGCAAACATGCAATCTTTGGATAAGAAAATGGACGAGTTATTGGGAAGATTAAACTACCAACGCAACATTAAAAACTGTAACATCATATGCTTCACGGAGTCGTGGATGAACGATGACAATATCAACATACAGCTGGCTGGTTATACGATGTACCGGCAGCATAGAACAGCCGCGTCTGGTAAGACTTTGTATTTTTGTAAACAACAGCTGGTGCACAATATCTAAGGAAGTCTCAAGATAAAGCTCGCCTGAGGTAGAGTTTCTCATAATAAGCTGCAGACCACATTACCTCCCGAGAGAGTTTTCATCTATATTCTTTGTAGCTGTACATACCAGCACAGTCAGAGGCTGGCACTAAGATAGCATTGAATGAGCTGTATTACACTTTAAGCAAACAAGAAAACGCTCCCCCAGAGTCGGCGCTCCTAGTAGCCGGGGACTTTAATGCAGGGAAACTTACATTTTTAAGTTTCTTAAATCCATTTTTACAAAATTTCTATCAGCATGTTAAATGTGCAACCAGAGGGAAAATAACTCTGGAACACCTATACTCCACACATAGAGATGCATACAAAGCTCTCCCTCGCTCTCCATTTGGCAAATCTGACCATAATTCTAGCCTCCTATTTCAAGCAAAAATGAAGGCAGGAAGAACCAGTGACTAGATCAATAAAAAAGTGATCAGATGAAGCAGACGCTAAGCTACAGGACTGTTTTGCTAGCAGACTGGAATATATTCTGGGATTCCTCCAATGGTATTGAGGAGAACACCACATCTGTCATTGGCTTCATCAATAAGTGCATAGATGACGTTGTCCCCACAGTGACCGTACGGTCTCTATTGCACTCCACACTGCCCTTTCTCACCTGGACAAAAGGAACACCTATGTGAGAATGCTATTCATTGACTACAGCTCAGCGTTCACCACCATATTGCCCTCAAAGCTCATCAATAAGCTAAGGACCCTTGGACTAAACACTTCCCTTTGCAACTGGATCCTGGACTTTCTGATGGGCCGCCCCCAGGTGGTAAGGGTAGGTAACAACACATCCTCCATGCTGATCCTCAACACAGGGGCCCCTCAGGGGTGTGTGCTCAGTCCCCTCCTATACTCCCTGTTCACTCATGACTGCACGGCCAGGCACGACTCCAACACCATCATTAAATTTGCCGATGACACAACAGTGGTAGGCCTGATCACCGACAACAACGAGACAGTCTATAGGGAGGAGGTCAGAGACTTGGCCGCGTAGTGCCAGGACAACAACCTCCCCCTCAACGTGATCACTACAAAGAAGATTATTATGGACTATAGGAAAAAGAGGAACGAGCACGCCAACATTCTCAAAACCTATTCCGACTAAGGAGACTGAAAAGATTTGGAATGGGTCCTCAGATCATCAAAAAGTTATTCAGCTGCACCATCGAGAGCATCCTGACAGGTTGCATCACTGACTGGTGTGGCAACTGCTCAGCCTCCGACCGCAAGGCACTGCAGAGGGTAGTGCGAATGGCCCAGTACATCACTGGGGCCAAGCTTCCTGCCATCCAGGACCTCTATACCAGGCGGTATCAGAAGGAAGCCCTAAAAATTGTCAAAGACTCCAGCCACCCTAGTCATAGACGGTTCTCTCTGCTACCACACAGCAAGCGATACCAGAGCGCCAAGTCTAGGTCCAAGAGACTTCTAAACAGCATCTACCCCCAAGCCATAAGGCTCCTGAACATCTTGTAAAATGGCTCCCACACCACTGCCACTCTCTGTTGTCATCTATGCATAGTAATTTTTAACACTTCCTACATGTACATACAATCTCAACTAACCGGTGCCCCCACACATTGACTCTGTACCGGCACCTGTATATATTGTTATTTTTTTTACTGCTGTTCTTTAATTACTTGTTACTTTTATCTGTTATTCTAATCCATATTTTTTGAAACTGCACTGTTGGGTAGGGGCTTGTAAGTAAGCATTTCACTGGTGTAGACCTGTTGTAATCGGCGCATGTGACTAATACAATTTGACTTGATTTGATTTGATACATAGACACACTAATTGTCCCCAAACACACAGAACAGCCTGATGTCCAGACACACATCTAGCCCCCAAACACACAGAACAGCCTGATGTCCAGACACACAACTAGTCCCCAAACACACAGAACAGCCCCACACTTCTCCCAACACTGGCCTGATGTCCAGACACACCACTAGCATCATTTGTTTAAAGGCCCAGATCCAGCCATTTTTATCTCAATATCAAATAAGTTCTTGGTAACAATTAAGTACCTTAATGTTATTTTTGTTCAATTAAAATGGTCAAAAATAAACTAAAATAGCTTTTTAGCAACAAGCAATTTCAAAAGCAAGAATTTAGCTTGGACTGTCAGGGAGTGGTTTAAGTGAGTGGCCTAATTGGACGACCCTAATGGGAGGGATATGTAACCTGAAAACTAACTAACTGTTATTGGCAGAGAGGTTTGAAACTCTTTTTCATTGGTCTTTTGACTTGTACAGCCTGGTGATGTTGCTGACCTAAACTCCATCCCAGCAAAACAGGCTGAAATTTCAGGTGGATATTTCAAACAGTTCTTACACTAAAATGGCATTATCATTATTTTCACAATTTCAAATCAAATCAAATTTTATTTGTCACATGCGCCAAATACAACAGGTAGACCTTACAGTGAAATGCTTACTTTCAAGTCCTTAACCAACAATGCTTTAAGAGTAACAAATAATTAAAAAGCAGCAGTAAAATTACAAGCAAGGCTATATACAGGGGGCACCAGTCCAGAGTATTATTCATTACATTTACATTTAAGTCATTTAGCAGACGCTCTTATCCAGAGCGACTTACAAATTGGTGCATTCACCTTATGACATCCATTCCAACCTCATAGTGTAGAAATATATATTTAACACAGGAAAATCACATTTTTGACTGCACTGGGCCTTCAACCTTTATTTATCCAGGTTAGCTCATTGGTATGAATACTTGAGATCCACAAAGATCTGTCTGAAGAAGACCTAAACAAAATGAACAGAGTCAACCAGTCGGTCTGTGTCCAATGTTCATCCCTGTGCTGATATCAGGTAGTGTGTGTGTGTGTGTGTGTGTGTGTGTGTGTGTGTGTGTGTGTGTGTGTGTGTGTGTGTGTGTGTGTGTGTGTGTGTGTGTGTGTGTGTGTGTGTGTGTGTGTGTGTGTGTGTGTGTGTGTGTGTGTGTGTGTGTGTGTGTGTGTGTGTGTGTAAATAGGTCAGACATGTTGATTGGCAGGGCTGGGATGTAGGCAGTAGAGCATGTTCCTCCCTAAAGCGTAGCTTCTCTCCCCGTAAGCCCTGACTGGGTTTAGAGACAGCAGCCTGCTCAACCTTCCACAAATACACGACTACACAGTAGACATACCCACTTTATAAGCTTCCTATACCTTTCACACAAACACAATTTAGCAGCAGTCATCCAGTCTGCAGGCTTTTAGGAGAACTTCTACTTTCATTGTCACGAAACAAATTGAGGCGGAATCTTCCCAGGGAAAGCTGACAAGTCCAATATTCAATCCGTGCTTAGTTTGTGTAGCACAAGGTTTAGCAGTGCATCCCATTGCTTTACTGTGGCAGACTGTGACCTCAACATGAAGTCACATACCATACAGTAGAGACAAAAGAAGAAAAAGAGGGAAAGGGAGGGACATAGAGAGAAGGAGAAGGATACAAAATACACAAACCATCCAACCCAAAAAGGCCTGTGGAGTTGATGGTATCCTCAATGAAATGATCAAATATACAGACAACAAATTCCAATTGGCTATACTTAAACTCTTTAACATCATCCTTAGCTCTGGCATCTTGCCCAATATTTGACACCAAGGACTGATCACCCCAATACACAAAAGTGGAGACAAATTTGACCCCAATAACTACCGTGGGATATGCATCAACAGAAACCTTGGGGAAATCCTCTGCATTATCATTAACAGCAGACTCATATGTTTCCTCAGTGAAAACAATCTACTGAGCAAATGTCAAATCGTCTTTTTACCAAATTACCGTACGACAGACAACGTATTCACCCTGCACACCCTAATTGACAAAACAACAAAACAAACAAAGACAAAGCCTTCTCATGCTTTGTTGATTTCAAACTCAATTTGGCATGAGGGTCTGCTATACAAATTGATGGAAAGTGGTATTGGGGGAAAAACATACTATATTATAAAATCCATGTACACAAACAACAAGTGTGTGGTTAAAATGGTCAAAAACACACATTTCTTTCCACAGAGCCATGGGGTGAGACAGGGATGCAGCTTAAGCCCCACCCTCTTCAACATATATATATAGATAATTGGTGAGGGCACTCGGACAGTCTGCAACACCCGGCCTCACCCTAACTAGAATCTGAAGTCAAATGTCTACTGTTTGCTGATGATCTGGTGCTTCTGTCACCAACCAAAGAAGGCCTACAGCAGCACCTAGATATTCTGCACAGATTGTGCCAGACCTGGACCCGGACAGTAAATCTCAGTAAGACAATAATAATGGTGTTCCAAAAAAGGTCCAGTGTCCAGGACCACAAATACAAATTCCATCTAGACAACGTTTCCCTGGAACACACAAAAAGACACATACCTCAGCCTAAACAACAGCACCACAAGTAACTTCCACAAAGCTGCGAATGAGCTGAGATAAACAAGGCAAGAAGGGCCTTCTATGCCATCAAAAGGAACATAAAATTCGGGCAAAAAAATGCTTCGGGCAATACCCATTGCCCTTTATGGTTGTGAGGTCTGGGGTCCGCTCACCAACCAAGAATTCACAAAATGGGACAAACTCCAAATTGAGACTGCATACAGAATTCTGCAAAAATAGCCTCAGTGTACAACTTAATTAAAACACCAAATAATGCATGCAGAGCAGAATTAGGACAATATATGCTAATTATAAAAATCCAGAAAATAATCGTTATATTCTACAACCACCGTAACAAAGCCATCACCTACAGAAACATGAACCTGGAGAAGAGCCCCTAAGCAAGCTGGTCCTGGGACTCTGTTCACAAACACAAACAGACCCAACAGAGCCCCAGGACAGCAACACAATTAGACCCAACCAAATCATGAGAAAACAAAAATAAAATTACTTGACACATTGGCAGAATACCTGACCGCTGTGACTGACCCAAAATTAAGGAAAGCGTTGACTATGTACAGACTCAGTGAGCATAGCCTTGCTATTGAGAAATGCCAGAGTAGGCAGACCTGCCTTTCAAGAGAAGACTGGCTATATGCACCCTGCCCACAAAATGAGGTGGAAACTGAGCTGCACTTCCTAACCTCCTGCCCAATGTATGACCATATTACAGACAAATATTTCCCTCAGATTACACAGATCCACAAAGAAATACCACAGTGTTCCATCACAGCAGAAAGATTTGTGACCTGTTGCCATAAGAAAAGGGCAACCAGTTTAAAACAAACACCATTGTAAATACAACCCATATTTATGTTTTTTTTTCCCTTTTGTACTTTTGTACTTGTATTTGCACATTGTTACAACACTGTACATAAATATAATATGACATTTGAAATGTCTTTTAGAAAATCTGTGAGTGTACAGTGCCTTGCAAAAGTATTCATCCCCCTTGGTGTTTTTCCTATTTTAAAACCTGTCATTTAAATGGATTTTTATTTGGATTTCATGTAATGGACATACACAAAATAGTCCAAATTGGTGAAGTGAAATTAAAAAAAATACAGAAATGTGGTGCGTGCATATTTATTCACCCCCTTTGCTATGAAGCCCCTAAATAAGATCTTGTTAGGAAATTATGATGAATATGACTGAACAAATCATTTTAAATGGAACTGTAAGTAAACTCTGTTATATTATATCTGATTAACAATATGAGTTCATAAGAAGAAATTGTGTGACAGGACAAGGAGTAATAGTGGTCCTTCTGTAGCACAGTTGGTAGAGCATGGCGCTTGTAACGCCAGTGTAGTGGGTTCGATTCCCGGGACCACCCATACGTAGAATGTATGCACACATGACTGTAAGTCGCTTTGGATAAAAGCGTCTGCTAAATGGCATATAATAATAAAATGTTAAAGAACACCATTACAACTGGGCAGGAACAAATGGGTTGTGGACTGTGTAAACACATAAGGTCGTTCGCCTATGGTTGACCCAACTGAATCTTAGCTCTGGGGTTTTTAGAAAAGGCAGTGAGTGCATTCCTAGGGTTTCTGTTAATTAAAACTGTCAGTTCAGTGGTGATCGATAATGTTGAGGGGTCAAAAGTTATCTGGGAGTGTGTTAGTAAGTTAGAATGAACTTTTCACCTTACTTTGTCCCGGTCGAGAGGCGGGGATTCTGTTAAAGCAATGAAATGACGTCCTGATCTGTATATAAACTCATGCATGTGTTTGAGTGGTAGCGCGCTCCGAGAATAAATTCTATTACCTATTATTTAAAGACTGGTCTGAGTCTATTTTATGCAAACAAGAAATCTTACAAATTCTCATAAAATAGATTAAGGGCTTTCAATTGATGAAAGCACATTGTCATAATTAAATTATACTAACAGATCTGCTGCAAACCAATTACCGTCAGAAGTCACATAATTAGTTAAATAAAGTTAACCTGTGTGCAATCTAAGTGTCACATGATCTGTCACATGATCACAGTATATATACACCTGTTCTGAAAGGCTCCAGAGTCTGCAAAACCACTAAGCAAGGGGCACCAGCAAGCTAGCAGCACCACGAAGACCAAGGAACTCTCCAAACAGGTCAGGGACAAAGTTGTGGAGAAGTACAGATCAGGATTGGGATATAAAAAAGTATCGGAAACTTTGAACATTCCACGGAGCACCATTAAATCCATTATTAAAAAATTGAAAGAATATGGCACCACAGCAAACCTGTCATGAGAGGGCCACCCACCAAAACCCACAGACCAGGCAAGGAGCGCATAATCAAATAGGCAACAAAGAGACCAAAGATAAGCCTGTAGGACCTGCAAAGCTCCACAGCGGAGATTGGATTATCTGTCCATAGGACCACTTTAAGCCATACCCTCCACAGAGCTGGGCTTTACGGAAGAGTGGTCAGAAAAAAGCCCTTGCTTAAAGAAGAAAATAAGCAAACACGTTTGGTGTTCACTAAAAGACATGTGCAAACCTGCCATGAGAGGGCCTGTCCATAGGACCATTTTAAAAATGTAGCTTTTTGGACATCAATGATAATACTATACCTGGAATTATCCCAACACCTCTCATCACCCCGAGAACACCATCCCCACAGGGAAGCACGGTGGTGGCAGCAACATGCTGTGGGAATGTTTTTCATCGGCAGAGACTTGGAAACTGGTCAGAATCGAAGGAATGATGGATGACGCTAAATACAGGGAAATTATTAAGGAAAACCTGTTTCAGTCTTCCAGAGATTTGAGACTGGGACGGAGGTTCACCTTCCAGCAGGACAATGACCCTAAGCAAACCGCTAAAGCAACCCTTGAGTGGTTTAAGGGGAAACATTTAAATGTCTTGGAATGGCCTTGTCAAAGCCCAGACCTCAATCCAATTGAGTATCTGTGGTATAACTTAAAGATTGCTGTACACCAGCGGAACCTATCCAACTTGAAGGAGCTGGAGCAGTTTTGCCTTGAAGAATGGGCAAAAATCCTAGTGGCTGGATGTGCCAAGCTCATTGAGACATACCCCAAGAGACTTGCAGCTAAAATTGCTGCAAAAGGTTGACTTTGGGGGTTCTGTTTTTTTGTCTTATTTCTTGTTTGTTTCACAAGAAAAAATATTTTGTATCTTCAAAGTGGTAGGCATGTTTTGTAAATCAAATGATACAACCCCCTAAAAAATAAATTTTCATTCCAGGTTGTAAGGCAACAAAATAGGAAAAAGGGGGTTGAATACTTTCGCAAGTCACTGTAATGTTCACTGTTAATTTATATTGTTTATTTCACTTTTGTTTATTATCTACTTCACTTACTTTGGCAATGTTAACATATGTTTGCCATGACAATAAAGCTCTTGCATTGAGTTGAATTGAAAGACAGAGAGGTACAGAGAGGAGAGGGAGGGGAAGTTGGAGAAGGAGAGAGAGAGAGAGAAGGAGAGTGAGAGAGAGAGAGAGAGAGAGAGGGGGACAGAGAGAATGAGAGGGACAGAGAGAGAGAAGGAGAGAGAGTGAGAGAGAGAGAGTGAAAGCGACAGAGAGAAGGAGAGGGAGGGACAGAGAGAAGGAGAGGGAGGGACAGTTAGAGAAGCAGAGGAAGAGAGATAGAAGCAGAGGGAGAGAGATAGAAGCAGAGGGAGAGAGCTCTGAGCAGCCTAGCCAGAGGACATAAGCTATAACCAAGAAGGACATGAGTCCTCACATGACCCTCAGCTAATTACAGAAACAAACAGTAAGGAGCCAGAGTAGAGCCAGTGACAGGCTGCCATAATGGTGATGCATACGTCCATTAGTCCGACATTCTGATGAAGGGGAAAACAAATCAATAAAATGTCCTTTTTAAAAAGAGAGAGAGCTCTACCTTCATCTTCTAGTTTGTCCAGAAAGCCTGTAATAACTATTGATGCAATGTCACAGTCCAAGTTTTTGTGCGTTACATTTTGGTGTATGATCGATTTCTATCTATATTTGATTGGAATGCCTGTATCTTGAATATGAATTACTGCATATTGATCCAAGGCAGGTGTCCAAAAGCTGTCAATGACATTACGAAGATGAAACATTTGCAGGCTTGCTAAATGCCGATCTGAATTGTGTTTTGGCAAAGAGGTGTAGAGAGGAGAGACAGGTTTGGGCATGGGTGTGCTGTTAGCTCTAGTTAACCTCTGAGCTGGCCACCAAGAGCAAAGACACACACACACACACACACACACACACACACACACACACACACACACACACACACACACACACACACACACACACACACACACACACACACACACACACACACACACACACACACACACACACACACACACACACACACACTGCAGTGGTCAGGGTGTTGAGGTGAGGATGCACTGTAACATTTCCACCCTGTCAGATTAAATCAGATCATTGCTTCTCTGGCTGCACTGAGACTGCCCACAGCCATGGGCTTACACACTAACTATTGAGTAACATACAGTACACTTGGTCACACATGGTCACACACATACTGGTTGCAGACATCCACATATATACAGTCTTAGAAAAAAGGGTTCCAAAATGGTTATTCAGCTGTCCATAGGAGAACCATAGAATAACAGGCCAGAATACCACATCTCTGGTAACGCAACAAAAACCACTGCTTCTGTTTCATTTCAAAACCTATTTTTTGAGGCGTCTATATGAGAAGTGTAGAGCGGGTCAGTTTATGTGGGTTGGGGGTTTCAGAAACTAGCATAGAGCGGGTCAGTTTATGTGGGTTGGGTGTTTCAGAAACTAGCATAGAGCGGGTCAGTTTATGTGGGTTGGGGGTTTCAGAAACTAGCATAGAGCAGGTCAGTTTATGTGGGTTGGGGGTTTCAGAAACAAGCATAGAGCAGGTCAGTTTCTGTGGGTTGGGGGTTTCAGAAACTAGCATAGAGCGGGTCAGTTTATGTGGGCTGGGTGTTTCAGAAACTAGCATAGAGCAGGTCAGTTTATGTGGATTGGGGGTTTCAGAAACTAGCATAGAGCGGGTCAGTTTATGTGGGTTGGGGGTTTCAGAAACTAGCATAGAGCAGGTCAGTTTATGTGGGTTGGGGGTTTCAGAAACTAGCATAGAGCGGGTCAGTTTATGTGGGTTGGGGGTTTCAGAAATTAGCATAGAGCGGGTCAGTTTATGTGGGTTGGGGGTTTCAGAAACTAGCATAGAGCAGGTCAGTTTATGTGGGTTGGGGGTTTCAGAAACTAGCATAGAGCAGGTCAGTTTATGTGGGTTGGGTGTTTCAGAAACTAGCATAGAGCGGGTCAGTTTATGTGGGTTGGGGGTTTCAGAAACTAGCATAGAGCGGGTCAGTTTATGTGGGTTGGGGGTTTCAGAAACTAGCATAGAGCGGGTCAGTTTATGTGGGTTGGGGGTTTCAGAAACTAGCATAGAGCAGGTCAGTTTATGTGGGTTGGGGGTTTCAGAAACTAGCATAGAGCGGGTCAGTTTATGTGGGTTGGGGGTTTCAGAAACTAGCATAGAGCAGGTCAGTTTATGTGGGTTGGGTGTTTCAGAAACTAGTATAGAGCGGGTCAGTTTATGTGGGTTGGGGGTGTCAGAAACAAGCATAGAGCAGGTCAGTTTCTGTGGGTTGGGGGTTTCAGAAACTAGCATAGAGCGGGTCAGTTTATGTGGGTTGGGGGTTTCAGAAACTAGCATAGAGCAGGTCAGTTTATGTGGATTGGGGGTTTCAGAAACTAGCATAGAGCAGGTCAGTTTATGTGGGTTGGGGGTTTCAGAAACTAGCATAGAGCAGGTCAGTTCATGTGGGTTGGGGGTTTCAGAAACTAGCATAGAGCAGGTCAGTTTATGTGGGTTGGGTGTTTCAGAAACTAGCATAGAGCAGGTCAGTTTATGTGGGTTGGGGGTTTCAGAAACTAGCATAGAGCAGGTCAGTTTATGTGGGTTGGGGGTTTCAGAAACTAGCATAGATCAGGTCAGTTTATGTGGGTTGGGGGTTTCAGAAACTAGCATCGAGCGGGTCAGTTTATGTGGGTTGGGGGTTTCAGAAACTAGCATAGAGCAGGTCAGTTTATGTGGATTGCGGGGTTTCAGAAACTAGCATCGAGCAGGTCAGTTTACAAGAGAGTCAGACAACAAACCTCCTGCAGCATCACAGTCAGAAAATCACACTGGAACATCAGCTTGGATGTCTGACACATCAAGTAAAACTTGTGACATCCACAGAAGAGCAGAAAACAACAGTTGACAAACGAAGCCGGAGCTCACAGCGAGGAGAGGTTTCTGTATAACAATATTCTCTCAGACTTCTTCAATGTCTTTGATTTAAAAGTGATTGTTCTATATCTGAACAATTGCAAACGTCCTTTAATCATTTCACACAAGTACACACGTGCGTGCGCGCGCGCGCACACACACACACACACACACACACACACACACACACACACACACACACACACACACACACACACACACACACACACACACACACACACACACACACACACACACACACACACACACACACACACACACAGTAAACGACCGTGTCTATACTCAGAAATTTATTATCTGGCCTGGGGTAGGTCTTTGGTCCGCTACAATAAGTGGATTAGTTGAAAGGTGTGTGTGTGTGTGTGTGGGTGGGTGCGTGCGTGTGTGTGTGCGTGTGTGTGTTTGTTTGTAGATTGTGGTGGTAAGCATAAAAGCGGTGTGTTTTTTATTGAATACAGCACTCTAAGAGGAGTATACATCTCAAGACAAAAAGGAACTAAGTGAGTTGTTTGTCCCACTGTGTCCTCTACCCCTCATCTCCCCTGTCCTCTCCCCCTCCTCTCCCCTGTCCTCTTCCCCTCCTCTCCCCTGTCCTCTACCCCTCTTCTCCCCTGTCCTCTACCCCTCATCTCCCCTGTCCTCTACCCCTCCTCTCCCCTGTCCTCTTCCCCTCCTCTCCCCTGTCCTCTACCCCTCATCTCCCCTGTCCTCTTCCCCTCCTCTCCCCTGTCCTCTACCCCTCCTCTCCCCTGTCCTCTACCCCTCCTCTCCCCTGTCCTCTTCCCCTCCTCTCCCCTGTCCTCTTCCCCTCCTTCCCCTGTCCTCTTCCCCTCCTCTCCCCTGTCCTCTACCCCTCATCTCCCCTGTCCTCTACCCCTCCTCTCCCCTGTCCTCTACCCCTCCTCTCCCCTGTCCTCTTCCCCTCCTCTCCCCTGCCCTCTTCCCCTCCCCCTCTCCCCTGTCCTCTACCCCTCATCTCCCTGTCCTCTTCCCCTCCTCTCCCCTGTCCTCTACCCCTCATCTCCCCTGTCCTCTCCCCTCCTCTCCCCTGTCCTCTTCCCCTCCTCTCCCCTGTCCTCTTCCCCTCCTCTCCCTGTCCTCTTCCCCCTCCTCTCCCCTGTCCTCTTCCCCTCCTCTCCCCTGTCCTCTACCCCTCATCTCCCCTGTCCTCTCCCCCTCCTCTCCCCTGTCCTCTTCCCCTCCTCTCCCCTGTCCTCTCCCCCTCCTCTCCCCTGTCCTCTACCCCTCCTCTCCCCTGTCCTCTCCCCCTCCTCTCCCCTGTCCTCTTCCCCTCCTCTCCCCTGTCCTCTTCCCCTCCTCTCCCCTGTCCTCTACCCCTCATCTCCCCTGTCCTCTCCCCCTCCCCTCCCCTGTCCTCTTCCCCTCCTCTCCCCTGTCCTCTACCCCTCCTCTCCCCTGTCCTCTCCCCCTCCTCTCCCCTGTCCTCTCCCCCCCTCCTCTCCCCTGTCCTCTCCCCCTCCTCTCCCCTGTCCTCTCCCCCTCCTCTCCCCTGTCCTCTTCCCCTCATCTCCCCTGTCCTTGTGTTGTAACAATTCTAGAGAGATTTAGAGCAGGGCTCACCCTGTCCCATAACTCTCAGTAATGAGCCTGCTCCCAGGAGAAAAGTAAGAAGCTATCAGATCCTAGCTGTGTGTTCCTTCACCCCTCCAGTGAACCACTCTGTTTGGGACAGGACCTTTCATTTCTCATTGTGCTATCATTGTCTCTCCGCCAGTGTCTCAATACACCCATTCCTCACTCAGTTCTCACACTCACTGTCAAACGCACGCACACACACACTCACGCTGCGAGTGTCTCAATACACACATTCTTCAGTAAGTTATCTCACATGCACGCATGCACACACACACACACACACACACACTCGCTGCGAGTGTCTCAATACACACATTCTTCAGTAAGTTATCTCACATGCACGCACACACACACACACTCACTCACACACGCTGCGAGTGTCTCAATACACACATTCTTCAGTAAGTTATCTCACATACACATTGCGAGTGTCTTAATACACCCATTCCTCCGTCAGTTATCACTGGGCGTCCTATAAGCTCACGGCAACATCACTGTCTATTTCTCACCCTGTAAGCAGTGTCTCAGTACCTATGCTCATTTCTCACTCGTCATACGAAACCATTACTGTCTCATTGCGTTAGTAGGCCCAACGGGGAATGGGGTGTTTGTGTCACCTTCAGAGGATGACAACCAGGTAATCAAGCCAGTGGAGCACCACTCCTCATTCAGTTATCACTGTCTCCCTGTGTTCATGGCTTAATTAAACTCGCTGTCAATTTTTCCAAATAGATGTCATTGTCTCTGGGTGGATGTGCGACACCATTCACAATACAACTCTGTTCTAATTGTGTGTGTATCACTAAATGTTTGTATTTTCAGTCTTGTATGAATGATGAATATGGTTTTATTTGTCAATGCTGTGAGATGTCCTCCTAAATAATGATAAAGTCATTAAATATTTATTGCTCTGACAAAATAAGAGAATTTCTCACTCTTCACATACAAAACAATATCTCTGTGTTCAGTAGCAGTGCGTGGGTCAAATCACTGAGGAAGCCAAGCCAGTAAAAAAAGCCATATTACCACCTGTGTTGTAATAATTGCATTGTTTGCTCTATGACCCATTCGTTGATATGCCACCGTGATATACAATAAGGTGTGACAACAAAAACACAACAGTCACACAGTGGCAGAATAAATTCAACTACACATAATGTTTGTTTCATCACAAAACCGGAGAGCAGCATCTGTCAGGTGAAGTCCACAAAGCAAATATTGCATGTAGCAAACAGTTATATCACCTGCAGCATGGTCAAGCAAGTGAATGTTTCCGACACTAAACAGTCAGTGATTTAGAACCATGGAGAGTTACCGCAAGTCAGCACAAAGACAACAGGAGCCCTGCCTCCGCTATTCCAACGTAAACATTTAAACATTGTCAAGTCGACAAGGCTATATGCTTAGTTTAATACACCGAAAATAAACTTAAAGATAACCATTTTTTTTGTTCTCTCTCTCTCTCTCTCTCTCTCTCCTCTCACATAGACACTATATTAATATGCATATAAGACTCTGTGCAAAATGAGGTTTGGATGGGAACATTGAGGCTGCGTTTACTCAACTGATTATGGTCATTATGTCCAAATATCTGTATGTGCTGTATTGTTATGCATTTAGATACCTACTTGATCTACAGAGCCATAGAAACATGGGCACAGGAGGAAATAGGAAGTGATGGGTCCAGGAGGAAGGAGGGAGGTGATGGGTCCAGGAGGAGAGAGGGAGGTGATGGGTCCAGAAGGAGAGAAGGAGGTGCTGGGTCCAGGAGGAGAGAGGGAGGTGCTGGGTCCAGGAGGAGAGAGGGAAATGATGGGTCCTGGAGGAGAGAGCGAGGTGATGGGTCCAGGAGGAGAGAGGAGGTGATGGGTCCAGGAGGAGAGAGGGAGGTGATGGGTCCAGGAGGAATGGGAGGTGATGGGTACAGGAGGAAATAGGAAGTGATGGGTCCAGAAGGAGAGAGGGAGGTGATGGGTCCAGGAGGAGAGAGGGAGGTGATGGGTCCAGGAGGAATGGGAGGTGATGGGTACAGGAGGAAATAGGAAGTGATGGGTCCAGGAGGAAGGAGGGAGGTGATGGGTTCAGGAGGAATGGGAGGTGATGGGTCCAGAAGGAGAGAAGGATGTGCTGGGTCCAGGAGGAGAGGTAGGTGCTGGGTCCAGGAGGAGAGAGGGAAATGATGGGTCCTGGAGGAGAGAGGGAGGTGATGGGTCCAGGAGGAGAGAGGGAGGTGATGGGTTCAGGAGGAGGGAGGGAGTGATGGATCCAGGAGGAGAGAAGAGGTGATGGGTACAGGAGGAGAGAGGAAGTGATGGGTCCAGGAGGAGGGAGGGAGATGATGGGTCCAGGAGGAGGGAGGGAGGTGATGGGTCCAGGAGGAGAGAGGAAGTGATGGGTCCAGGGGAGGGAGGTGATGGGTCCAGGAGGAATGGGAGGTGATGGGTACAGGAGGAAATAGGAAGTGATGGGTCCAGGAGGAAGGAGGGAGGTGATGGGTTCAGGAGGAATGGGAGGGAGGTGATGGTCCAGGAGGAGAGAGGGAGGTGATGGGTACAGGAGGAGAGAGGAGGGGATGGGTCCAGGAGGAGGGAGGGAGGTGATGGGTCCAGGAGGACAGAGGGATGTGATGGGTCCAGGAGGAATGGGAGGTGATGGGTCAAGGAGGAGAGAAGGAGGTGTTGGGTCCAGGAGGATGGAGGGATGTGATGGGTCCAGGAGGACAGAGGGATGTGATGGGTCCAGGAGGAATGGGAGGTGATGGGTCAAGGAGGAGAGAAGGAGGTGATGGGTCCAGGAGGACAGAGGGATGTGATGGGTCCAGGAGGAATGGAAGGTGATGGGTCAAGGAGGAGAGAAGGAGGTGTTGGGTCCAGGAGGATGGAGGGAGGTTATGGATCCATGAGGAGGGAGGGTGATGGGTACAGGAGGAGTGGGTGGTGATGGGTCCAGGAGGAGAGAGGGAGGTGCTGGGTCCAGGAGGAGAGAGGGAGGTGCTGGGTCCAGGAGGAGAGAGGGAGGTGCTGGGTCCAGGAGGAGAGAGGGAGGTGCTGGGTCCAGGAGGAGAGAGGGAGGTAATGGGTTCAGGAGGAGGGAGAGAGCTGATGGGTCCAGGAGGAAAGAGGAAGTGATGGGTCCAGGAGGAAAAGAGGAAGTGATGGGTCCAGGAAGAGGGAGGGAGGTGATGGGTCTAGGAGGAATGGGAGGTGATGAGTCAAGGAGGAGAGAGAGGAGGTGATGGGTCCAGGAGGAGAGAGAGGAGGTGATGGATCTAGGAGGAGGGAGGGTGATGGGTCCAGGAGGAGTGGGTGGTGATGGATTCAGGAGTAGAGAGGAGGTGATGGGTCCAGGAGTAGAAAGGAGGTGATGGGTCCAGGAGGAGGGAGGTGATGGGTCCAGAAGGAATGGGAGGTGATGGGTCCAGGAGGAGAGACGACGTGATGGTTCCAGGAGGAGAGAAGGAGGTGATGGGTCCAGGAAGAGAGAAGGAGTTGATGGGTCCAGGAGGAGAGTGGGAGGTGATAGGTCCAGGAGGAGGGAGGGAGTGATGGATCCAGGAAGAGAGAGGAGGTGATGTGGTTAGGAGAAGGGAGGGAGGTGATGGATCCAGGAGGAGAGAGGAGGTGATGGGTCCAGGAGGAGGGAGGGAGGTTATGGGTCCAGCAGGAGGGAGGGAGGTGATGGGTCCAGGAGGAGAGAGGGGGGTGCTGGGTCCAGGAGGAATGGGAGGTGATGGGTCCAGTGGGAATGGGAGGTTTTCGGGTCAGTTGGAGAGAGGAGGTGATGGGTCTAGGAAGAGGGAGGGCGGTGATGGGTCTAGGAGGAATGGGAGGTGATGGGTCAAGGAGGAGAGAAGGAGGTGATGGGTCCAGGAGGAGAGAGGGAGCTGATGGGTCCAGGAGGAGAGAAGGAGGTGATGGGTCCAGGAGGAGGGAGGGAGGTGATGGGTCCAGGAGGAGAGAAGGAGGTGATGGGTCCAGGGGGAATGGGAGGTTTTGGGGCCATTAGGAGAGAGGTGGGTGATTCGTGACATGCCAATGTAATAAACTTGGTAATGAGATGATGTACACACACTCGTATGCCCACACACACACACACACACACACAGTCGTGTACACACACACACACACACACACACACACACACACACACACACACACACACACACACACACACACACACACACACACACACACACACACACACACACACACACACACACACACACACACACACACACACACACACCATCAGTCTGTCCTACAAGCTTGGCAAGTGTTCTCAACATCCCTGAAGGCCAGTACACCCCCGACGATGTGGCTGTTTGAAGATCTGCTGTTCCATAACACCATTATACAGTCACAAACTTTGTCTTGAGCCAAGCCTGCTTTCAAGCCTGCTGACTGCAGAATGTGCGGAGCTGGGATAAATCAGCACACCCAGACCAGTGATGAGAGCTGTGAGAGAAATGGAGGGTTGGAATCTGGTCATCCCGTCTGCTGAAGCAGATTGAAACAGAGGTCTGTGAGTCCTTGCCAGGAAGCTTTTGTGTCCCACAACAGACATTCTGACCACACTGACCCCACAAGAATACATCCTCCCCACACTGCTGCGTGGGCGCTGCAGGAGAGTGAATGCCGGCTGTTTTCATTCAAGACCCCAGAATGGGGGAGTTCAAAGGCAGTTGGGAAGAAGGTGATGTACACAACACGCTTTCTCTGGAAAGGGTCAATGAGGTGGGTCCAAATGGTTTGGTCCAGGCACTTCCCCAAAAGGCTGGTGGCGATCACTGTACAAGCTGCTGAAGTACAGTTACAGACACAGGGACTTGGTAGTCCTGCTAAACTTCTGTCAAGTGTAGGCAAGATGGCCCTCTGGATGACCAGAAAGAACTGTATACAGGGACAGTCTGTGGATGTGGTGGGCAAGGGGTTAGTGGCAGCCAGACAGAAGCTGGAGTTTGTTTTACTACAGACTGGTGGGGAACCTCTTCAGCCTTTGGGCCTTCAGGTGGCGTCGTGCTCTGTTGACGACGAGGGGGATCTGGAGCTGTCCTCTTAAACGCTGTCAAACTTCTGTTGTTTTTTACAGCCTGGTACACATGAGCACAGTGGTACATGATTTCTGAGGGTGGAATGTTCATGTACTGTCGGGTCTTGACCCAATAAAGGCCAAAACTCCATCCCACCAAAACAGGCTGACATTTCAGACTGTCTTTTCAAACAGCTCTTACAACCTTATATTGTGGGAATACCGTCTCCTATGACCGAAAAGAGCTTCTAAACATCAGAGCTGCGATTGCTCACCTCAAACTGGACGAAGAGTTTTTCTTCAATGAGTCGGACGCGAGCGATTCACTGTTGACATCTGACCAGGCCCCAATCCCAGTGATTCGCTGGAGAAGGAAACAGATTTCGAGGCAAAATATCAGGGTGTCTTGTGAGGACCAGGCGATGAGTGACTAACCTGCCCTTGCCCTCTGTTCTGCTAGCTAATGTTCAATCGCTAGAAAATAAATGGGACGAACTGAAAGAACATACATCCTACCAACGGGACAATAAAAACTGTAATATTTTATGTTTCACCGAGTCGTGGATGAAGGACGACATTAAGAACATAGAGCTGGCGGGTTATGCACTCTATCGGCAAGGGGCTTATGTGTTTATGTAAACAACAGCTGGTGCACGATATCTAAGGAAGTCTCAAGGTCCTGCTCGCCTGAGGTTGAGTATCGTATGATAAGCTGGAGACTACACTATTTACCCAGAGAGTTTTCATCTGTATTTCTTGTAGTTGTCTACGTTGATTTATTTTACTAGGCAAGTCAGTTAAGAAAAAAATCTTATTTTCAATGATGGCCTAGGAACAGTGGGTTAACTGCCTTACTCAGGGGAACAGTGGGTTAACTGCCTTACTCAGGGGAACAGTGGGTTAACTGCCTTACTCAGGGGAACAGTGGGTTAACTGCCTTGGTCAGGGGCAGAACAACACATTTGTACCTTGTCAGCTTGGGGATTTGAATTTGCAACATTCCGGCTGCTAGTCCAACGCTCTAACCACTAGGAGACCCTGCCAACCCAGGCTACATACTACCACAGAGCGAGGTTGTCAATTAAACCACACTAAATGAGCTGTATTCCACCATAAGCAAACAGGAAAACGCTCATCTAGAGGCGGCGCTCCTAGTGGCCGGAGACTTTAATGCAGGGAAACTTACATCAGTTTTACCTAATTTCTATCAACATGTTAAATGTGCAACCAGAGGGAAAAGAACTCTGGACCACCTCAACTCCACACACAGAGACGGGTACAAAGCTCTCCCTCGCCCTCCATATAGCAAATCTGACAATAACTCTGTCCTCCTGATTCCCGCTTACAAGCAAAAATGAAAGCAGGAAGCACCAGTGACTCGGTCTATAAAAAAGTGGTCAGATGAAGCAGATGCTAAACTACAGGACTGTTTTGCTATCACAGACTGGAACATGTTCTGGGATTCTTCCGATGACATTGAGGAATACACCACATCAGTCACTGGCATCTTATTCAATTCTGAGATGCATATTGAAGATATTGGAAGAACTGTCAAAATGTAATTTTCATCGGCCAACAAGAGGAGTAGGCCTAACGAACAGCAAAAGAACTAGCCTATATGAGTCTACTATCCCCCATACCACAAAAGTTGATGTATTCTGCGTGAGAAATAAAGATTCCAAACATGGTCTGGGACAGTTGTGGGATGCGATAGAACTCAAATTAATACAACCACTAGAATCAAAATAACTTTTTTAGCAATGCGGCTAACGCAATAGATGAGAACATTTAGCTTAAAATGTTGATAAACTATTAGGCTATTTATTCACAATATAAGTGCAGCAATGTGCACACATGGCAGTAGGCTATAGGTGCGAATATTCCATTAGCAGAAAACACCATTATCAAAAGTGACCACAAATGCAATTATGCATGTAATGCTTTTATTATAAAGGTGCATTTTTATGGTGAATATTATCCTCCCCAAACTTGAAACTCACAAACTGCTTCTGTATGCCAATTAGGCTCTCCACCCTTTGTAAAGCGGATTAAGGTGCTTAGTTCTTCAGAAAAATAAGTTATTTGGCCACCTTAGTTGTGATACAAACCTTATCAAAACATATAGGCCTATGGGTTAGGCTACATGAGGTGTGATACAAACCTTATAGGACTATGGGCTAGACTACATGAGGTCTGATACTAACCTTATCAAAACATATAGGCCTATGGGCTAGGCTACATGAGGTCTGATACTAACCTTATCAAAACATATAGGCCTATGGGCTAGGCTACAAGAGGTGTGATACAAACCTTATCAAAACATATAGGCCTATGGGCTAGGCTACAAGAGGTGTGATACAAACCTTATCAAAACATATAGGCCTATGGGTTAGGCTACATGAGGTGTGATACAAACCTTATAGGACTATGGGCTAGGCTACAAGAGGTGTGATACAAACCTTATCAAAACATATAGGCCTATGGGTTAGGCTACAAGAGGTGTGATACAAACCTTATCAAAACATATAGGCCTATGGGTTAGGCTACAAGAGGTGTGATACAAACCTTATCAAAACATATAGGCCTATGGACTAGGCTACATGAGGTGTGCGACTATGATTAGAAAAATTCAAACAAAAAAAGGCTTTGTTTCTGGCCTTACGCTGGGCATCATTCACAAATTATAATATATCATTCACAAGTGATAGGCTGATATTGTCACCCATCACATTATTCTTGATTTTGTCTTGTCTTTACATATACTAAATAATATATGTGTTTTGATTTCGAATGGACCATTACAGCCCTAAGTACAATACAACATATATATACAGTTGAAGTCGGAAGATTAAATAAACTTTAGCCAAATACATTTAATCTCAGTCTTTCACAATTCCTGACATTTAATCCTAGTAAACAATCCCCGTCTTAAGGTCAGTTAGGATCACCACTTTATTTTAAGAATGTGCAGTGTTAGAATAATAGTAGAGAGTATAATTTATTTCAGCTTTTATTTCTTTCATCACTTTCCCAGTGGGTCAGAAGTTTACATACACTCAATCAGTATTTGGCCCATTCCTCCTGACAGAGCTGGTGTAACTGAGTCACGTTTGTAGGCCTCCTTGCTCGCACATGCTTTTACAGTTCTTCCCACAAATATTCTATAGGATTGAGGTCAGGGCTTTGTGATGGCCACTCCAATACCTTGACTTTGTTGTCCTTAAACCATTTTTCCACACCTTTGGAAGTATGCTTGGGGTCATTGTCCATTTGGAAGACACATTTTCGACCAAGCTTTATCTTCCTGACTGATGTCTTGAGATGTTGCTTCAATCATCATTTACCTGCCTCATGATGCCATCTATTTTGTGAAGTGCACCAGTTCCTCCTGCAGCAAAGCACCCCCACAACATGATGCTTCCACCCCCGTGCTTCACGGTTGGGATGGTGTTCTTCGGCTTGCAATCATCCCCCTTTTTCCTCCAAACATAACGATGGTCATGATGGCAAACAGTTCTATTTCTGTTTCATCAGACCAGAGGACATTTTTCCAAAAAGTACGATCTTTGTCCCCATGTGCAGTTGCAAACTGTAGTCTGGCTTTTTTTTATGGCAGTTTTGGAGCAGTGGCTTCTTCCTTGCTGAGCTGCCTTCCGGTTATGTTGATATAGGACTTGTTTTACTGTGGATATAGATACTTTTGTACCTGTTTCCTCCAGCATCTTCACAAGGTCCTTTGCTGTTGTTCTGGGATTGATTTGCACTTTTCGCACCAAAGTACATTCATCTCTAGGAGACAGAATGCATCTCCTTCCTGAGTGGTATGACGGCTGCGTGGTCCCATGGTGTTTATACTTGCTTACTATTGTTTGTACAGATGAACGTAGTACATTCAGGCATTTGGAAATTGCTCCCAAGGATGAACCAGACTTGAGGGGGTCTACAATATTTTTCTGAGGATTTTCTCATGATGTCAAGCAAAGAGGCACTGAGTTTTAAGGTAGGCCTTGAAATACATTCACAGGTACACCTCCAATTGACTCAAATTATGTCAATTAGCCTATCAGAAGCTTCTAAAGCCATGACATCGTATTCTGGAATTTAACTGTTTAAAGGCACAGTCAATTTAGTGTGTGTAACTTCTGACCCACTGGAATTGTGATACAGTGAATTATAAGTGAAATAATCTGTCTGTAAACAATTGTTGAAAAAATGACTTGTGTCATGCACAAAGTAGATGTCCGAACCGACTTGCCAAAACTATAGTTTGTTAACAATACATTTGTGGAGTGGTTGAAAAACAAGTTATAATGACTCCAACCTAAGTGTTTGTAAACTTCCGACTTCAACTGTATATCGTGGCAGACGGCAGGGAGTGGTGAGGGGAGTGGTAATTGAGGAGATATCTTGCAGGTAGCTGGCTCCACCTCCAAGCCTTATTTGGACTTCCTGCCCCAACGAGGAGAGGCTGTGGTTGTTAAGCCAGGGAGTGCTTGGGGAAAACGGTGGAAGCAGCCTGCACAAAGGGGCAGAGTAGAAGAGAACCAAGAGTGTTGTGGGAGAAGATGAATAGTGGGAGGAGAGAGCATATCATCTGTGAGATTACACGTTGTGATCTGGACTGTCGGACTAACCCCCTTGTGTACCGGACCGGATTGGCTGTGGACCTGAGTGTGAGGATTACCCCTGGAAAACAGAACAGACAAAGAGAACAGCTTGTGGACTGTGAGGTGATTGGTGAATCCCCCTTCTTTCCCCGTGTATGAAAATCCATAATAAACTTCCCCTTTGCATTCTATTTGTGCTACTGGTGCCTGTTTTGATATTGTACTTGATGACGTGGAAACCCCACATCTTTGATCATGCTACTATATATATATATATATATATATATATATATATATATAAATTATAACAGATTACAGAGGTCCTAATCTCAGTGTCCTCGTATGTAGTTCCAGCCATGTCGCAATATTGTCCAGACAAAGGGTTCGGCTCGTGAGAGATCGCTTTGAAATAAATCTTCATCGCTCAAGCTTTATTAAAAGATCAAGTTGGCAGCAGCAAAACAGTGAGCGGACATCCCCTTGGGGTGCCTCTAGTGATCTCTGAGTAATTAGGAAAAAAACTACAATTGTTACTTTCTAGGCTTGTTAAAACAGAGCCCTATGTGATTGGACATGGTTTTTATGCTGAGCCGTTAAATAAAGTAAAACGCTACTACTTCTGGGAATAGAAACATAACAACTCCTCAAAATTCCTCCAAGATGACACTGTTTAGCTGCCACACAGCTGGTCGCCGCTCTTAATGACACATGGGTAATTCCTTGCCAGTGGAGGCTCCCCAGAGGAGGAAGGGGAGAACCATCCCTCTCAGTGAATTTATTTAAAAAAATTTACAATTACATTTTCATTTTTTTTCTCTTGAAAAAAACTATACTAAATATAATCACGTCACCAAATAATTGATTAAAACACATTCATTTGCAAAGAAGGTATACAGTAGCCTCAAGAGCACTCTATAGGTTAGCATCATGGTGTAGCCAGAGGACAGCTAGCTTCAGTCCTCTGAGTACATTGACTTTAATACAAAACCTAGGTGGCTCATGGTTCTCACACCTTCCACACTTACACAGTAATTATGGCAACTTCCAGAAGACGTCCTCCAACCTATCAAAGCTCTTGCAGCATGAACTGAGATGTTTTCCACACAATCAGAGGATCAGAGAATGTATTTAGTTCTGGAGGCCTAAGCTACAGCTAGCTAGCACTGCAGTGCATAAAATGTGAGTAGTTGACTCAAAGAGAGAGAAAGAAAATAGTTGAAAAGATTTGAAAAAAAATATTTCTTATTAAATGAAGGAGAAGCAAGAGAGAAATAGAGAGAGTTTGTAATTTTTTTAACTTTCAGTTTCACTTACTTACTTAGTTAGCTAATGCAGCTAGATAATTTAGACTACTGAAACACCCTGCTCAAACAGAGGGATGCTATGTTAGCTAGCTGGCTACTATCCAACGCAACACTGGAACTCTTCCATGTGAAGGTAAGCTTTTGGTTTTACACATGTATTGCCACGGGGCCCGCCGGTGTCACTGCTTACTGACTGTACACTGTAACGTTACTGCAAGATTGTAGTGGATTTACTAACGCATTAGTTCTATTAGCTATGCTGAATATGATGTTTCTTCAGTCAATATGGTGACAACGATGTAGGCTGTGTGTAGCAGTTAGCATTTATGACATGAAGGTTTGGATTGTAAAGTTTTTTTTACCTGGTCACATACAGCTGATGTGTTGTGCTTTGAAGCCCACAAGCGAAGGGAAGAGGTGAAAGGAGGAGAGCATATAACATAGATTTGAGAAGGAATATAATGTGGTTGCTATGAAACAGTGAACTGTGTCTAAAACCTGTTTGGGCTAGGGGGCAGCATTTTCACTTTTGGATGAAAAGCGTGCCCAGAGTAAACTGCCTCCTACTCAGTCCCAGATGCTAATATATGCATGGTGTTAGTTGTATTGGTGGATAGAAAACACTCTGAAGTTTCTAAAACTGTTTGAATGATGTTTGTGAGTATAACAGAACTCATACGGCAGGCAAAAACCTGAGAAAAAGTCCAAACAGGAAGTGGGAAATCTGAGGTTTGTAGTTTTTCAACTCAGCGCCTATTGAAGATACAGTGGGATATTGGTTATGTTGCACTTCCTAAGGCTTCCACTAGATGTCAACCGTCTTTAGAATGTTGTTTGATGCTTATACTATGAAGGAGGCCTGAATGAGAGGGGAATGAGTCAGAGGTCTGCCAGCAGTCACGAGCTCTGTCACACGCATTTCACATGAGAGGTAGCTCCCGTTCCATTGCTTTTCTACAGACAATGGAATTCTCCGGTTGGAACATTATTGAACATTTATGATAAAAACATCCTAAAGATTGATTCTATACATCGTTTGATATGTTTCTACGACCAGTAATATAACCTTTTGGAATTGTCGTCCGACCTTTCCGCTGGAAGTTGCACGCACGTTTCGATTTGTTTACCAAACGCCTTAACAAAAGGAGGAATATGGACATAAATGATGAACTTTGTCGAACAAATCAAACATTTATTGTGGACCTGGGATTCCTGGGAATGAGATTTTTTGATATAAATATGCACTTTATCGAACAAAACATACATGTATTGCGTAACATGAAGTGCATATGAGTGTCATCTGATGAAGATCATCAAAGGTTAGGGATTCATTTGATCTCTATTTGTGCTTTTTGTGACTCCTCTCTTTGGCTGGAAAAATGGCTGGATTTTTCTGTGGTGATGACCTAACATAATTGTTTGTGGAGCTTTCGCTGTAAAGCTTTTTTTAAATCAGACACTGTGGCTGATCAGACACGGGGTTCCACTATTGGAGCAGGTTAAGCGTGGTCAGGGGTGTATTCATTCCGCCGATTCTGTTGAAAAAACGTTTCTGAAACAGAAGCAAACAGGAACAAAACGGGGATAAACAGACCTGAATTTGTCCAATAGAAACTCCTGTTTGCAACTTTTGGACTAATGATTACATCCTAGATAAGCTAGATGCAGACAAGAGTGTGCAAGGAGGTTTTGAATGTTCCTGTCTGGCCACGTGTCACTGTCTGTCACATCAAATTTCTCTCTTGACCTGTGTCAAATTTGTCTCTTGACCTGTGTCAAATTTGTCTCTTGTCCTGTGTGCACCTACGTTGTGAACTTTCCTTCATTGGCTAGGTTGTAGCAGCTCATGATGGGTATAGGGAAACATTTTAGTATCATGTAGAAGCCTAAACCAATTGCTGTTACCTTGAACTGGGTGAATGGAATATGAATGACAGTCATCCAATATGCTGTAATAGAAATAAGGCCATGCTCAATATTTTTTTTCTTCTCTTCCTCATCTGAAACGGCACTGACGGCCACTGTTCCTTACATTCTTACCAATTGTAGTACAGCTGATCATGCTGCTGAAGCAGTTCAGATGCCACTGCCACAGCCTCAGAATGTTGCTCTGAGACCACGTCCTGTCAGTAGCACACACCCACCTCAGAGGCTCGACTTGTAAAAAGAATAGTGGAAAAAGACTCTTGAAAACAAACTGACTGTGAAAAACATGTGTAAACAACAAAAGGTGTAACAGCTTGTTTTGGAGAATTTTGTTGCCTGTTATTAGGTTCTGACAATCAGAGTTCAAAACTCAAACCAAGTTAATTCACCCACTGGATCAAACAGCTGAAAAGACAAAGACATGTTTACACAAGTACATACAGTGTTGAGAACAAGTATTTGATACACTGCCGATTTTGCAGGTTTTCCTACTTACAAGGCATGTAGAGGTCTGTAATTTGTATCATAGGTACACTTCAACTGTGAGAGACGGAATCTAAAAATCCAGAAAATCACATTGTATGATTTTTAAGTAATTAATTTGCATTTTATTACATGACATAAGTATTTGATCACTTACCAACCAGTAAGAATTCCGGCTCTCACAGACATGTTAGTTTTTCTTTAAGAAGCCCTCCTGTTCTCCACTCATTACCTGTATTAACTGCACCTGTTTGAACTCGTTACCTGTATAAAAGACACCTGTCTACACACTCAATCAAACAGACTCCTACCTCCCCACAATGGCCAAGACCAGAGAGCTGTCTCATCAGGGATAAAATTGTAGACCTGCACAAGGCTGGGATGGGCTACAGGACAATAGGCAAGCATCTTAGTGAGAAGGCAACAACTGTTGGTGCAATTATTAGAAAATGGAAGAAGTTCAAGATGACGGTCAATCACCCTCAGTCTGGGGCTCCATGCAAGATCTCACTACGTGGGGCATCAATGATCACGAGAAAGGTGAGGGATCAGCCCAGAACTATACGGCAGGACCTGGTCAATGACCTGAAGATAGCTGGGACCACAGTCTCAAAGAAAACCATTGGTAACACACTACGCCGTCATGTATTAAAATCCTGCAGCGCACGCAAGGTCCCCCTGCTCAAGCCAGCGCATGTCCAGGCCCGTCTGAAGTTTGCCAATGACCATCTGGATGATCCAGAGGAGGAATGGGAGAAGGTCATGTGGTCTGATGAGATAAAAATAGAGCTTTTTGGTCTAAACTCCACTCGCCGTGTTTGGAGGAAGAAGAAGGATGAGTACAACTCCAAGAACACCATCCCAACCGTGAAGCATGGAGGTGGAAACATAATTCTTTGGGGATGCTTTTCTGCGAAGGGGACAGGACGACTGCACCGTATTGAGGGGAGGATGGATGGGGCTATGTATCGCGAGATCTTGGCCAACAACCTCCTTCCCTCAGTAAGAGCATTGAAGATGGGTCGTGGCTGGGTCTTCCAGCATGACAACGACCCAAAACACACAGCCAGGGCAACTAAGGAGTGGCTCCGTAAGAAGCATCTCAAGGTCCTGGAGTGGCCTAGCCAGTCTCCAGACCTGAACCCAATAGAAAATCTTTGGAGGGAGCTGAAAGTCCGTATTGCCCAGCGACAGCCCCGAAACCTGAAGGATCTGGAGACGGTCTGTATGGAGGAGTGGACCAAAATCCCTGCTGCAGTGTGTGCAAACCTGGTCAAGAACTACAGGAAACATATGATCTCTGTAATTGCAAACAAAGGTTTCTGTGCCAAATATTAAGTTCTGCTTTTCTGATGTATCAAATACTTATGTCATGCAATAAAATGCAAATTAATTACTTAAAAATCATACAATGTGATTTTCTGGATTTTTGTTTTAGATTCCGTCTCTCACAGTTGAAGTGTACATACGATAAAAATTACAGACCTCTACATGCTTTGTAAGTAGGAAAACCTGCAAATCGGCAGTGTATCAAATACTTGTTATCCCCACTGTATAGTTATACCCTTTACTGGGTGGAGTCATCTCCATGCACATCCAGACAGCCAATACATATTTATTACTAGGCAGGAACTTAAATGGTTCCTCTCATTGGTGTAGGCATGGCCCTGCCTCCTATGTCTGTATGTCATAGGACTGTTTTTCTCCCTTCATCTGACCTGACCTTGGCCCACATTCATCACTCCTCCCTAATCCACAGCTATACTACCTTATCAGTGACTGAAACTAGACCATTGCCCTTCTCCTCTCCATCGGATACTTAAGCAATAAGGCCCGAGGAGGTATAGTAAATGGACAACATACCACGGCTAAGAGCTGTTCTTAAGCACGACACAACGCAGAGTGCCTGGACACAGTCCTTAGCCGTGGTATATTGGCTATATACCACAAACCCCTGAGGTGCCTTATTGCTATTATAAACTGGTTACCAACGTAATTAGAGTAGTAAAGATATTTATTTTGTCATACCCATAGCATACAGTCTGATATACCACAGCTGTCAGCCAATCAGCATTCAGGGCTCGAACCACCAAGTTAATAAATGAGATTTAACCATAACAAGTTCTTACAGAATGGTAACTTTCTGCACTCCCCTTTTTCACTCAGTAGATATCCATCCACTCAGTTCTAATAATGTAAGACTTCAAGTTAGAAGTTTGAATTAGAAGTTAGAAGTTTGAACTTTAAATTAGAAATTTGAATCCAACACTGTAAAAGGAAAGGTCAAAATGTAAATTAGTTATGTGCTCAGTGTATTTGTTATTGTTTTGAAGGGAAACAAAAACATTGTAAAAGGTTCAGTCATTGTATAAGGTTCTCAAAATGAGTTAAGATGAGCTGTTGTGTACGAGATTATGCACAACATGTATATACACTTGTTGAGTGCATGACCACACAATATCTTCTTATTGGTTGAAACCATCTTAATTGGCAGGCCCTCATTGGATGATGGCCTGTGGTATATCTCTGCTACCCTTTGAGTGGGTGCAGATGGAGTGATGTTTTTATTTTTATTTATTTTTTATTTAACCAGGCAAGTCAGTTAAGAACAAATTCTTATTTTCAATGACGGCCTAGGAACAGTGGGTTAACTGCCTGTTCAGGGGCAGAACGGCAGATTTGGACCTTGTCAGCTCGGGGGTTTGAACTCGCAACCTTCCGGTTACTAGTCACACGCTCTAACCACTAGGCTACCCTAGTGGTGCCGTAGTCATGTCATCTTCTCTGTCATGTTAATAAACTGCCTATTGGAGATGCTATCCTGTACACAGTTGTATTCCTTATTCAAGAGCAAAATGGTCCTTCTGTGGCTCAGTTGGTAGAGCATGGCGCTTGTAACGCCAGGGTAGTGGGTTCGATTCCCGGGACCACCCATACGTAGAATGTATGCACACATGACTGTAAGTCGCTTTGGATAAAAGCGTCAGCTAAATGGCATATATTATTATTATATATAAAATAACCATGCTCCCTTTAACCAGAAATGCAACACGAGGGAGAATGTTAGGGCTAAATGAGGAAGGGATTGGTTTACATAATGACCAGAGCTACCGACAACCCACAACCATTATCACTAAACACAGGGTATCAGAGAGGGAGAGAGAGAGAGACAGGCAAATAGAAAGAGAGACAGAGAGAGAGAGAGAGAGAGAGAGCGAGAGAGAGAGACAGGCAGAGAGAGAAAAGGAGAGAGAAGGATGAAGGAGATGGATACAAGTAGAGAGTGATAAAGGACAGAGAGAGAAGTAGAGAGTGATAAAGTAGAGAGTGATAAAGGACAGAGAGAGAAGTAGAGAGTGATAAAGTAGAGAGTGATAAAGGACAGAGAGAAGTAGAGAATGTCTCAGCCTCCAGTATTTATGCTGCAGTAGTTTGTGTCGGGGGGCTAGGGTCAGTTTGTTATATCTGGAGTAATTTTCCTGTCCTATTCGGTGTCCTGTGTGAATCTAAGTGTGCGTTCTCTAATTCTCTCCTTCTTTCTTTCTTTCTCTCTCTCGGAGGACCTGAGCCCTAGGACCATGCCCCAGGACTACCTGACATGATTACTCCTTGCTGTCCCCAGTCCACCTGGCCATGCTGCTGCTCCAGTTTCAACTGTTCTGCCTTACTATTATTTGACCATGCTGGTCATTTCTGAACATTTGAACATCTTGGCCATGTTCTGTTATAATCTCCACCCGGCACAGCCAGAAGAGGACTGGCCACCCCACATATGCTCTCTCTAAATCTCTCTTTCTTTCTCTCTCTCTCGGAGGACCTGAGCCCAAGGACCGTGCCCCAGGACGACCTGACATGATGACTCCTTGCTGTCCCCAGTCCACCTGACTGTGCTGCTGCTCCAGTTTCAACTGTTCTGCCTTGTTATTATTCGACCATGCTGGTCATTTAGGAACATTTGAACATCTTGGCCATGTTCTGTTATAATCTCCACCCGGCACAGCCAGAAGAGGACTGGCCACCCCACATAGCCTGGTTCCTCTCTAGGTTTCTTCCTAGGTTTTGGCCTTTCTAGGGAGTTTTTCCTAGCCACCGTGCTTCTACACCTGCATTGCTTGCTGTTTGGGGTTTTAGGCTGGGTTTCTGTACAGCACTTTGAGATATCAGCTGATGTACGAAGGGCTATATAAATAAAATTTGATTGATTGATTGATAAAGTAGAGAGTGATAAAGAAGAGAGAGAAAAGTAGAGAGTGATAAAGGAGAGAGAATAGTAGAGAGTGATAAAGTAGAGAGTGATAAAGGAGAGAGAGAAAAGTAGAGAGTGATAAAGTATAAATTGATAAAGGAGAGAGAGAAAAGGAGAGAGAGGGACTAATGCGAGTGATACAAGTAGAGAGTAATAAAGACTAAGCTAGCCGTTTCACATCCGTTACATTAAGCTGACAGACCTGTCAGGGGTTTGCAACCTTCTGGTTACTAGTCCAACGCTCTAACCACTAGGCTACCCTGCCGCCCATGTATGACCATATTAGAGAGACATATTTCCCTCAGATTACACAGATCCACAAAGAATTCAAAAACAAATCCAATTTTGATAAACTCCCATATCTACTGGGTGATATTCCACAGTGTGTCATCACAGCAGCAAGATTTGTGACCTGTTGCCATAAGAAAAGGGCAACCAGTGAAGAACAAACACCATTGTAAATACAACCCATATTTATGCGTATTTATTTTATCTTGTGTCCTTTAAACATTTGTACATTGTTAAAACACTGTATATACATAATATGACATTTGTAATGTCTTTATTGTTTTGACACTTCTGTATGTGTAATGTTTACTGTTCATTTTTTATTGTTTATTTCACTTTATATATTATCTACCTCACTTGCTTTGGCAATGTTAACACATGTTTCCCATGTCAATAAAGCCCTTGAATTGAATTGAATTGAATTAAAGGAGAGAGTGATAAAGGAGAGAGAGGGATGAAGAAGAGAGAAAAATGAGAGAGGGATGAAGAAGAGAGATAAAAGGAGAGAGGGATGAAGAAGAGAGAAAAGTAGAGAGGGATGAAGAAGAGAGAAAAAAGTAGATGGTGATAAAGAAGAGAGGTAAAAGTAGAGGTAAAAGTAGAGAGAGAAAGTAGAGAGGTAAAAGGAGAGAGGGATAATGAAGAGAGATAAAAGTAGAGAGTGATATAGTATGTGTGTGTGTGTGTCGGGATTAAGTCACTTATTCAGGCACGCGATTGTTTGTGCTGCAGTCCAATTAGCTAGTGAGAGTGGAGGTTATTTAGGTTATACAGAGAGAGAGAGAGAGATACAGAGATAGAGATAGAGATAGAGACAGAGATAGAGAAAGATATAGATATACATATATATATATATATATATATATATATATACACGGAGAGAGACAGAGATCGAGACAGAGCGAGAGAAAGGGAGATACAGAAAGATATATATATATATATATATACACACACGGAGAGAGACAGAGATAGAGACAGAGAGAGAGAAAGGGAGATACAGAAAGAGAGATGTATATATATATATACACGGAGAGAGACAGAGATAGAGACAGAGAGAGAGAAAGGGATACAGAGATCCATACAGAGAGAGAGAAAGAGAGATACAGAAAGAGAGATGTATATATACACAGTGAGAGACAGAGAGAGAAAGGGATACAGACCACAGCAAAATCACAGTCTACTTAAACAGAGCAATACTCAATCATGAGGCATCAAAGCCAAAGGAACTGAGTAACATTAAGAAATGCTATAGATGGAAGGAATGCAGTTTGGAAACCTACCAAAAAACAATTAGGCAACAACAAATTCAATCCCTTTTAGACAATTTCCTGGGTAAAACGTTCCACTGTAATAGTGAAGGTGTAAACTTGGCAGTAGAAAATCTTAACAGTATATTTGACCTCTCAGCTTCCCTATCAAATCTAAAGGCCGCCGTAGGCAGACATGGCTCTCAAGAGAAGACAGGCTATGTGCTCACTGCCCACAAAATGAGGTGGAAACTGAGCTGCACTTCCTAACCTCCTGCCCAATGTATGACCATATTAGAGAGACATATTTCCCTCAGATTACACAGATCCACAAAGAATTTGAAAACAAATCCAATTTTGAAAAACTCCCATATCTACTGGGTGAAATTCCAC
>NC_068443.1:12658347-12705847 GCF_023373465.1 Oncorhynchus keta | reverse complement strand
ACGAGGTCTTGGCTGATTTCATTTGATTTTCCCATGATTTCAAGCAAAGAGGCATTGAGTTTGAAGGTAGGCCTTGAAATACATCCACACACACCTCCAATTGACTTAGGCTAATTGACATAATTTATCAGAAGCTTCTACAGCCATGACAACATTTTCTGGAATTTTCGTAGCTGTTAAAAGGCACAGTCAACTTAGTGTATGTAAACGTCTGACGCACTGGAATTGCGATCCAGTGACCCACTGGAATTGCGATCCAGTGAATTATAAGTGAAAATCTATAGTTTAACAAACTATAGTTTGTTAACAAGAAATTTGTGGAGTAGTTGAAAAACAAGTTATAATGACTCCAACAAAAGTGTATGTAAACATCCGACTTCAACTGTATGTAAATTCCTGACTTCAACTGTAAAGACAAGAATCAAGATAGACATGAGTGAAAAACTGTCTAAAATGAGAGAGGAGAGGAATGGAGAGAGTAGGTGTGTACAGTCTAAAAGGAGTGTAGCTGTAGTGTCTACAGTTAGAGAGGTATGGAGAGAGTAGGTGTGTACAGTCCAAAAGGAGTGTAGCTTTAGTGTCTACAGTTAGAGAGGTATGGAGAGAGTAGGTGTGTACAGTCCAAAAGGAGTGTAGCTGTAGTGTATAAAGTTAGAGAGGTATGGAGAGAGTAGGTGTGTACAGTCCAAAAGGAGTGTAGCTGTAGTGTCTAAAGTTAGAGAGGTATGGAGAGAGTAGGTGTGTACAGTCCAAAGGAGTGTAGCTGTAGTGTCTACAGTTAGAGAGGTATGGAGAGAGTAGGTGTGTACAGTCCAAAAGGAGTGTAGCTGTAGTGTATAAAGTTAGAGAGGTATGGAGAGAGTAGGTGTGTACAGTCTAAAAGGAGTGTAGCTGTAGTGTCTAAAGTTAGAGAGGTATGGAGAGAGTAGGTGTGTACAGTCCAAAAGGAGTGTAGCTGTAGTGTCTAAAGTTAGAGAGGTATGGAGAGAGTAGGTGTGTACAGTCCAAAAGGAGTGTAGCTGTAGTGTATAAAGTTAGAGAGGTATGGAGAGAGTAGGTGTGTACAGTCCAAAAGGAGTGTAGCTGTAGTGTCTACAGTTAGAGAGGTATGGAGAGAGTAGGTGTGTACAGTCCAAAAGGAGTGTAGCTGTAGTGTCTACAGTTAGAGAGGTATGGAGAGATGCAGAGAAAAGGGGAGGGTGTGAGCCTGACAGCAGGAGGATGAACATCACCATTCTGAGAATACACATTTAGCAGATGTATATGAACTGGAGCTGAATGCATAACGCTAATGTACTTCACAATGTGTCTCTCCGTATATTGCAGTTCAGTTGTTGAAGACAATGTTAGGCTACTGTGCCTCAACACTGTTAGACAGGGAGCTCAGCCTCATGTGGTTTGAGATGTGGCCCACAGTGCACTGCAGTATAAGTGGTATAGAGAGGTATGTGTACGTGGATGGGATGTTTGACAGGGAATGTAAGCAGTATAGACAGTGGGATGTTGTACAGTGTGCAGGTACTGCTGTATCAGTTGGTGTATGTGGATGGGATGTCGACTGCTCTGTATAATTGCACTGCTCTATGAGTAATGCTGACCCTGTTGAACTGTGAGCAGATTGGCTCCCTTGGTCTAAAGCTGTAAAGGCTTAGCCAATAGGAACCTTCGCTAGGGTTTCAGAGGTAAGGATACAGGAGAGTGAGAGAAAGAGAGAGAGAGGAAGAGGGATGGAGTAGAGATGAAAATAATGGAGTGGATGTGGAGAGGGGATTGCTGAGCCCTTTTTACAGCTGAGGAAACAAAGATGACATTCACTCAGGGCTGATTACACCCATTAGCTTGTGGTCTTCCAACCACAAGACATGGGCCGTATGTGTGTGTGGGGTGTGTGTGTGTGTGTGTGTGTGTGTGTGTGTGTGTGTGTGTGTGTGTGTGTGTGTGTGTGTGTGTGTGTGTGTGTGTGTGTGTGTGTGTGTGTGTGTGTGTGTGTGTGTGTGTGTGTGTGTGTGTGTGCCTGAATCTCCACCATACCAGGGTTCCTTTAGAAACACGCACACAGACACACACACACACACACCTTGGCATACACTGCACAGCAAGGCGAGCAGGGCATACACTGCACAGCAAGGCGAGCAGGAGGTCTATAGAAAGAGAGGGGGCAAAAAAGGGTAAGGGTTCAGGAAAGGACCGAAGAGGAGAGATTGAATGATATGGAACGGAGGAGAGAAGGGAATAGAGAAGTGGAAGTTTAGGACTGCACAGTAGTGGGGTTATCGGGAGGTCAGGAATGGCTTGCCGAGGAGAGAGCAGACTGGAGAAATATTTGTAGACATTCTGGAGACACAGCATTACTGCCAATCCCCATTAGAATCTCCAGTCCCTCCGTTAGACACACACACACACACACACACACACACACACACACACACACACACACACACACACACACACACACACACACACACACACACACACACACACACACACACACACACACACACACACACACACACACACACACACACACACACACACACACACACACACACACACACACACACACACACACACATACACACTAACCAGTGGAATCCTGATCATATTACCCTCACAAGCACTGATGAGTGGATGTGACATCCAACCTCAGCTATGGCTGAGGCTCTGAGGTTCCAGAGCTGTGGCAGGCAAGCAGCCCAGGGGAGATAGCACTGTAGTCAGACTGTACTTATTACACTGGAAACATATTGAGGAGAGCTTAGGGACGAAAAGAGGCTACTCTCTAGGGGACAATCGGCTGACTGAAAAGCCACTGGCGGGAACATACTCTTTCACTCATTCACTGAGTCACTCGCTGTCCCGCTGTCCCCTGTCTCCCTGTCTCCCTGTCCCCATATCCCCATATCTTCTTCTGTCTCTCTCAATGTTATAGTCATTGCCTTATTCTCTATATCTCTCTCTCTCTCTCTCTCTTATGGGCTTTTTGTCATTTATGGGCTATTGCAGTAAGGACAAATACATTTTCCCATCAAATAATGTTGTAATGTTTTTTAAACGACCTTCTTAAAACAATTCCATATAGCTTAGTAGAACCAAAAATCAAATAGCAAAATGATCCTTGGTATGACCTACTTAAAACAATTCCATATAGCTTAGTAGAAGCCAAAATCAAATAGCAAAATAATCCTTGCTATGACCTTCTTAAAACAATAGCTTAGTAGAACCTGGTGTGGTAGTATTCGATCTTAGCAGGATTTCTTAGAAGCTTCCAGATTAGTGTCCCGCTCCTTGAAAGCAACAGTTCTAGCCTATAGCTCAGTGCGGACGGCCACCCAGACTATTTACATTGACCCCCCCAGTGGGAAGCCGGTGACTGATGTGGTAAACTCTTCAATGCCATTGGATGAATCCCAGAACTTTTTCCAGTTTGAGCTAGCGAAACAGTCCTGTAGCTTAGCATCCACTTCATTGGACCACTTCAGAATTGAACGTGTCACTGGTACTTCCTGTTTTTGCTTGTAAGCAGGAATCAGGAGCATAGAGTTATGGTCAGATTTGCTAAATTGAGGGCGAGGGAGAGCTTTTGACGCATCCCTGTTTGTGGCGTAAAGGTGAACTAGAGTTTTATATGTGTCTCTGTGTGTGGAGTAAAGGTGAACTAGAGTTTTATGTCTCTGTGTGTGGAGTAAAGGTGAACTAGAGTTTTATATGTGTCTCTGTGTGTGGAGTAAAGCTGATCTAGAGTTTTATATGTGTCTCTGTGTGTGGAGTAAAGGTGAACTAGAGTTTTATGTCTCTGTGTGTGGAGTAAAGCTGATCTAGAGTTTTATATGTGTCTCTGTGTGTGGAGTAAAGGTGAACTAGAGTTTTATGTCTCTGTGTGTGGAGTAAAGGTGAACTAGAGTTTTATATGTGTCTCTGTGTGTGGAGTAAAGCTGATCTAGAGTTTTATATGTGTCTCTGTGTGTGGAGTAAAGGTGAACTAGAGTTTTATGTCTCTGTGTGTGGAGTAAAGCTGATCTAGAGTTTTATATGTGTCTCTGTGTGTGGAGTAAAGGTGAACTAGAGTTTTATATGTGTCTCTGTGTGTGGAGTAAAGGTGAACTAGAGTTTTATATGTGTCTCTGTGTGTGGAGTAAAGGTGAACTAGAGTTTTATATGTGTCTCTGTGTGTGGAGTAAAGCTGATCTAGAGTTTTATATGTGTCTCTGTGTGTGGAGTAAAGGTGAACTAGAGTTTTATGTCTCTGTGTGTGGAGTAAAGCTGATCTAGAGTTTTATATGTGTCTCTGTGTGTGGAGTAAAGGTGAACTAGAGTTTTATGTCTCTGTGTGTGGAGTAAAGCTGATCTAGAGTTTTATATGTGTCTCTGTGTGTGGAGTAAAGGTGAACTAGAGTTTTATATGTGTCTCTGTGTGTGGAGTAAAGGTGAACTAGAGTTTTATATGTGTCTCTGTGTGTGGCGTAAAGGTGAACTAGAGTTTTATATGTGTCTCTGTGTGTGGAGTAAAGCTGAACTAGAGTTTTATATGTGTCTCTGTGTGTAGCATAAAGGTGAACTAGAGTTTTATATGTGTCTCTGTGTGTGGCATAAAGGTGAACTAGAGTTTTATATGTGTCTCTGTGTGTGACGTAAAGGTGAACTAGAGTTTTATGTGTCTCTGTGTGTGACGTAAAGGTGAACTAGAGTTTTATGTGTCTCTGTGTGTGGCATAAAGGTGAACTAGAGTTTTATATGTGTCTCTGTGTGTGGCGTAAAGGTGAACTAGAGTTTTATATGTGTCTCTGTGTGTGGCATAAAAGTGAGCTAGAGGTTTCTCCTCTCTAGCTGCACATGCTGTTAGAAATATGGTAAAAAGGATTTCAGTTTTCCTGCATTAAAATCACCGGCCACTAGGAGCGCTGTCTCTGGGTGAGCCTTTTCTTGTTGGCTTATGGCCCTATATAGCTCGTTGAGTGCGGTCTTAGTGCCAGCATCAGTTTGTGTCATGGATCCCTCCTGTACTGTTGCTCATTCCATGCACCAGTTTGGAGGTCTACGTCACCTGCCTCTAGGCACGGAACTGTGTCATTAAGCACACTGATTGTATTTGTATAAATTTGTATAAATGTGTCCTTTGTTTCACCATTGGGCTGTCGATTATTGTGCCAATGTCCATTGTGCCTGTGAGTACCTATGCTGTGTTGTTTTGGCTTTCGTGCCGTTTGGATTGTGCATGTGATTACTCGTCTTGTCCTGTGGTGTATCATTGTGCGCTTGTGTTGTCAGGTCTCACCCCATGTATTTATTCAAGGTACCCCTTGCTCTTTTGTTTGGGTTTCAACCCTGTGTTTTGTTTACTTCTGATGACCAGGTGGCGAATCGCATCTCTGCATGTCTGGCAGACATATCAGTGTGGATGACGGATCACCACCTCAAGCTGAACCTCGGCAAGACGGAGCTGCTCTTCCTCCCGGGGAAGGACTGCCCGTTCCATGATCTCGCCATCACGGTTGACAACTCCATTGTGTCCTCCTCCCAGAGCGCTAAGAACCTTGGCGTGATCCTGGACAACACCCTGTCGTTCTCAACTAACATCAAGGCGGTGGCCCGTTCCTGTAGGTTCATGCTCTACAACATCCGCAGAGTACGACCCTGCCTCACACAGGAAGCGGCGCAGGTCCTAATCCAGGCACTTGTTATCTCCCGTCTGGATTACTGCAACTCGCTGTTGGCTGGGCTCCCTGCCTGTGCCATTAAACCCCTACAACTCATCCAGAACGCCGCAGCCCGTCTGGTGTTCAACCTTCCCAAGTTCTCTCACGTCACCCCGCTCCTCCGCTCTCTCCACTGGCTTCCAGTTGAAGCTCGCATCCGCTACAAGACCATGGTGCTTGCCTACGGAGCTGTGAGGGGAACGGCACCTCAGTACCTCCAGGCTCTGATCAGGCCCTACACCCAAACAAGGGCACTGCGTTCATCCACCTCTGGCCTGCTCGCCTCCCTACCACTGAGGAAGTACAGTTCCCGCTCAGCCCAGTCAAAACTGTTCGCTGCTCTGGCCCCCAATGGTGGAACAAACTCCCTCACGACGCCAGGACAGCGGAGTCAATCACCACCTTCCGGAGACACCTGAAACCCCACCTCTTTAAGGAATACCTAGGATAGGATAAGTAATCCTTCTCACCCCCCTTTTAAGATTTAGATGCACTATTGTAAAGTGACTGTTCCACTGGATGTCATAAGGTGAATGCACCAATTTGTAAGTCGCTCTGGATAAGAGCGTCTGCTAAATGACTTAAATGTAATGTAATGTAACTTGCTTGTTTGTTCTTCGGCACCGTGCCTTTACATGGCACACTGTAATTTGGGTAAAGAAATGTAAAAAACTATTACGCATTCCTGCGCCTGTCTCCCGATCCTTTATGCCAATGTGACAGTTTGTGGTGGTAAATACACAGCTACAAAACATATAGATGAAATAATATAGTCTACAGCTTATCATGAGGTATTCAAATCAGGCGAGTAAGAACTTTGAGACTTCTTTAATATTAGAGACACATACCACTGCCCTTGATTTTATGAGATGCTGCCATTCTGTCCTGCCAATGCATAGAAAAACCAGCTAGATTTACAGTGCCTTAAGAAAGTATTCACACCTCTTGACTTATTCCACATTTTGTTGGTGGGATTACAATAAATTGTCATTTTTTGTCAATGATCTACACAAAATGCTCTGTAATGTCAAAAAGTGGAAGAAAAATGTGAACATTTGTAAACAAATAAATAAAAATGAGAATACATCTTTATTACGTAAGTATTCAACCCACTAAGTCAAAACATGTTACAATCATCTTTGGCAGTGATTACAGCTGTGAGTCTGTCTGGTTATCTCTAAGAGCTTTACACACCTGGATTGTACAATATTTGCACATCTTGTTGATCATTGCTAGACAGCCATTTTCAAGTCTTGCCATAGATTTTCAAGCCGATTTAAGTTTAGTCAAAACTGTAACTAGGCCACTCGGGAGCATTCAATGTCGTCTTGGTAAGCAACTCCAGTGTATATTTAGCCTTGTGTTTTAGGTCATTGTCCTGCTGAAAGATTAATTCATCTCTCAGTGTCTGGTGGAAAGAAGACTGAACCAGGTTTCACTCTAGGATTTTGCCTGTGATTAGTTCTATGCCATTTAGTTTAATCCTATGAAAAAAACTCCCTACTCCTTGCTGATACCCATAACATGAAGCAACCACCGCCATGCATGAATATACAGTTGAAGTGGGATGTTTACATACACTTAGGTTGGAGACATTAAAACTCGTTTTTCAACCACTCCACAAATTTCTTGTTAACAAACTATAGTTTTGGCAAGTCGGTTAGGACATCTACTTTGTGCATGGCACAAGTAATTTTTCCAACAATTGTTTACAGACAGATTATTTCACTTTATCACAATTCCAGTGGGTCAGAAGTTTACATACACTAAGTAGACTGTGCCTTTAAACAGACTGGAAAATTCCAGAAAATTATGTCATGGCTTTAGAAGCTTCTGATAGGCTAATTGACATAATTTGAGTCAATTGGAAGTGTACCTGTGGATGTATTTCAAGGCCTACCTAACTCAGTGCCTCTTTGCTTGACATCATGGGAAAATCAAATGAAATCAGCCAAGACCTCAAAAAAAATATTGTAGACCTGCACAAGTCTGGTTCATCCTTGGGAGCAATTTCCAAATGCCTGAAGGTACCACGTTGATCTGTACAAATAATAGTACCCAAGTATAAACACCATGGGACCACGCAGCCGTCATACTGCTCAGGAAGGAAGCATTCTGTCTCCTAGAATGTACGTTGGTGCGAAAAGTATCAATCTCAGAACAACAGCAAAGGACCTTGTGAAGATGCTGGAGGAAACAGGTACAAAAGTATCTATGTCTACAGCAAAACGAGTACTATATCGACATAACCTGAAAGGCCGCTCAGCAAGGAAGAAGACACTGCTCAAAAACCACCATAAAGAAGCCAGCCTACGGTTTGCAACTGCACATGGGGACAAAGATTGTACTTTTTGGAGAAATGTCCTCCGAGTCTGATGAAACAAAAATAGAACTGTTTGGCCATAATGACCATCGTTATGTTTGGAGGAAAAAGGGGGAGGCTTGCAAGCCGAAGAACACCATCCCAACCGTGTAGCACGGGGGTGGCAGCATCATGTTGTTGGGGTGCTTTGCTGCAGGATTGGTGCACTTCACAAAATAGATGGCATCATGACTACAGAAAATTATGTGGATAAATTGAAGCAACATCTCAAGACATCAGTCAGGAAGGTAAAGCTTGGTCTTAAATGAGTCTTTCAAATAGACAATGACCACAAGCATACTTCCAAAGTTGTGGCAAAATGGCTTAAGGACAACAAAGTCAATGTATTGGAGTGGCCATCACAAAGCCCTGACCTCAATCCTATAGAACATTTGTGGGCAGAATTGAACAAGCGTGTGCGAGCAAGGAGGCCTACAAACCTGACTCTGTTACACCAGCTCTATCAGGAGGAATGGGCCAAAATTCACTTAACTTATTTTGGAAAGCTTGTGGAAGGCTCATCAGGGTGCCCCCACGTTGACCTCTATATCGTAGTTTCATCAGGGTGCCCCCACGTTGACCTCTATATCGTAGTTTCATCAGGTTGCCCCCACGTTGACCTCTATATCATAGTTTCATCAGGGTGCCCCCACGTTGACCTCTATATTGTAGTTTCATCAGGGTGCCCTCACGTTGACCTCTATTTATATCGTAGTTTCATCAGGGTGCCCCCACGTTGACCTCTATATCATAGTTTCATCAGGGTGCCCTCACATTGACCTCTATATCATAGTTTCATCAGGGTGCCCTCACATTGACCTCTATATCGTAGTTTCATCAGGGTGCCCCCACGTTGACCTCTATATCGTCGTTTCATCAGGGATCCCCTATGTTGACCTCTATATCGTCGTTTCATCAGGGATCCCCTATGTTGACCTCTATATTGTAGTTTCATCAGGGTGCCCCCACGTTGACCTCTATATCGTCGTTTCATCAGGGATCCCCTATGTTGACCTCTATATCGTCGTTTCATCAGGGATCCCCTATGTTGACCTCTATATCATAGTTTCGTCGGGCTGCCCCCACGTCAGCATCTATATCGTAGTTTTGTCGGGCTGCCCCCACGTTTCATCAGGGTGCCCCCACGTTGACCTCTATATCGTCGTTTCATCAGGGATCCCCTATGTTGACCTCTATATCGTCGTTTCATCAGGGATCCCCTATGTTGACCTCTATATCATAGTTTCGTCGGGCTGCCCCCACGTCAGCATCTATATCGTAGTTTTGTCGGGCTGCCCCCACGTCGGCATCTATATCGTAGTTTTGTCGGGCTGCCCCCACGTCGGCATCTATATCGTAGTTTCGTCGGGCTGCCCCCACGTCGGCATCTATATCGTAGTTTCGTCGGGCTGCCCCCACGTCGGCATCTATATCGTAGTTTCGTCGGGCTGCCCCCACGTCGGCATCTATATCGTAGTTTCGTCGGGCTGCCCCCACGTCGGCATCTATATCGTAGTTTCGTCGGGCTGCCCCCACGTCGGCATCTATATCGTAGTTTCGTTGGGCTGCCCCACGTCGGCATCTATATCGTAGTTTCGTCGGGCTGCCCCCACGTCGGCATCTATATCGTAGTTTCGTTGGGCTGCCCCACGTCGGCATCTATATCGTAGTTTCGTTGGGCTGCCCCCACGTCGGCATCTATATCGTAGTTTCGTTGGGCTGCCCCCACGTCGGCATCTATATCGTAGTTTCGTCGGGCTGCCCCCACGTCGGCATCTATATCGTAGTTTCGTTGGGCTGCCCCCACGTCGGCATCTATATCGTAGTTTCGTCGGGCTGCCCCCACGTCGTCCTCTATTTCATAGTATTTTCTTCTTCCAAGTGTCGGAGTTTAGGACCTGGTCCTGGGTGAGCAGTATGTCCTGTGTGTCCAAGTCACTGAAGTAGAATTCTTCATCAAAATCAACGTCAGTGATCGCTGTTCTGCTGTCCAGAAGCTATTTTCGGTCATAGGAAATGTAATGTGCAAAAAGTGTTAGGATTAGTGCAAAAAAACACAAACTTGTAATATATCCCAGTTCCATTCTATATGTGTGTGTGTAATCATCTGTAAGCCCTCTGGAAGTGTCTGTCTAATGAACAGGGGTATCAGATTCACCAGTGGCCTGTCAAGAGGGGATTTTTTATTATGACAAGAACCTTTAATAAGGGGCTATAAGCATTCATCTGCCTCTCCCTCTTTACACCCCCTCCCCTCCCTTCCACTTAACTTTACAGTCTTTCACCAATGAGTCTCTGTAGAACTCTGCCTGTATATTTGTAATGTCATAATATTGTTGTTGTTGTGCTTTCATAGTGTCCATTTAGAACTTGGCCTGTGTTTATGATGTCATAATGACCATATAAGATTAGAACTCTGAGTGTGATGTCATAATGGGAAAGAATGTTTGCTTTCTCCAATTTGTTGGTGTGGTTGAGGGGAATTCCTTATCATTATGTGAATATCAACTCAGAGTATGTAATATTAGAACTCTGGGTGTGTGATGTCATATTGGCCATTTAATATTAAAACTTGGTGTGTGTTCGCAATGTCATAATGGCCAATGAAGATCAGGCATGGAAAGAACACCTGTCACTCATGTTTCTTTACTTCATGTCATAGAAATTCGACTTCTAAAATACTTCTAAAACAGAATTAATCAAGTTTTTCCTAAATCAGATGAAAGGCTTTTAGTTTAGGGAGAATAACGGAATAATGGAATAACGTTTTTTTTAGATAGATAATGATGAGGTGCTTTTTTTGCACGTACCCTTAAACTATTCACGTAGCATAAAATAACCACAAACACAGAAGCCCAAAGACGTTATATACAGGAAAAAAATGCACATATCCACACCCAGAGGGAGGCAGACACAAACAGTGACAAAAACATGCTGATGCACGTACGTACACACATGGAAATATTGATGCACCACAGGCACAAAGAACCAATCCCTCCATTCTTGTACTTCCTTGTATGAACTCCTTCCAAAGGACAGATCAAATTCAAAATGATCTCTTCTGTTCATCTAACAGTGAGACAAACAAAGTGGTGGTGGGAGGAAGAGAGAGAGAGAAAGAAGAGCGAGAGAGAGACTGAGAAAAGAAAGATTGAGAGCTGCAGGAAAGATGCTGACAGCTCCCTGTGTTTAAAATAGCCTGAATAGCGATGTTCCGAAATAAAATATTTCGTGATCCTAATTTCGCCCAGAACACGTGAATTATTCATTGTGGAGCAATGACACACGGAGAGAGGGACAAAGAGTCGAGGCTCTATTCTGATTTACATAATAAATTCATGACTCACTGTTAAAATAAAGAGGAGGAGAGAAGGGATGAGAAAGGATTCACAGATGCCTCGTGAGCCTTGGAGGGAGAGAGAAGGGAGATAGAAAGAGTAGAGAAAAAGACTGGCTAAAATGAAGAGAGCTGTGTAGAAACAGATGAAAAAAGAGAGAGGCTGAATTGATCTTATCCACAAGTCCAGATCTTAGTAAACACAGATAAAGTAAAAGAGGTGTGTGAGTACCAGTGGCGGTTGGTGCCGTTTAAGATGAGGGAGGATGATAATGTTTTGTATGAGCATGGCCTTATTTCTATTACAGCATATTGGATGGCTGTCATTCACATTCAATTTGTAAGTCGCTCTGGATAAGAGCGTCTGCTAAATGACTTAAATGTAAATGTAAAATGATATTTCATTCACCCAGCTCAATGTAGCATGGTTAGGTTTATGATACTTACTACATGATACTAAAATGTTTCCTATACCCATCATGAGGTTGCTACAACCTAGCCTATGAATTAACATTTACAACATAGGTGCACAGGTTGAGAGAAATTTTAGTACTTAAGGTGACAGACAGTGGCACATACAATAACGCCTTAAACAATATTGCCTGCATCTAGCTGATCTAGGTTTTAATCATTAGCCAACAGTTACAAATGAGAGTTTCTTTTGGAAAAATTCAGGTAATTTCATCCCCATTTAGTTCCATTTGTTTCCATTTAAAACTTCTTCAGGCTTGGGTCTATTTTTCTCTGCTTCCTGTCTGACTGACGTGCCCAAAGTAAACTGCCTTTTTCTCAGGCCCTAAAGCCAGGATATGCATATAATTTGTACCATTGGAAAGAAGACACTCTGAAGATATTATACATGTTAAAATAATACAGGAGACTATAATAGATATAATAGACATAATAGATATGGTAAGAGAACCAATGCTCTTACAATGAAAGTAATATCCAAATCCAGCTCCCCAATTGCAGTTCCTATGGCTTCCACTAGATGTCAACGGTCTTTGATCAAGGTTTCAGGCTTGTTTCTTCCAAAACAAGGAAGAATAATGAGTTTTAGTACTGGGATACAGACTTGTAAATTTGTGTATGTGCGTGCGACGAAGAGGATGCACACCTGCTAATATCGCTTTCCTATTGAACATAATTATTTCCGTATAAAAATATTATAGTTTAATTACATTTTAGGGTATCTGAGGATTATGTAGAAATGTATTTTGACGTGTTTTAACAAAGTTTAGCGGTAGCTTTTTGAATTTCTTTCTTTGCATGTTGAACGAGTGGATTACTCAAATCGATGGCGCAGACTAAACTGACTTTCTGGCATATAAAGAAGGATTTTATCTAACAAAACGACACCACATGTTGTATCTGGGACGCTTTGGATGACAAATCAGAGGAAGATTTTCAAAAACGAAGTGAATATTTAATCTCTATTTGTGAATTTATGAAACCTGTGCTGATGGATAAATATTTTGATGTGGGGCGCTGTCTTCAAATAATCGCATGGCATGTTTTCGCTGTAAAGCCTACTGTAAATCAGACAGTCTGTCACGACTTCCGCCGAGGTTGACTCTCCTGCCCGATCAGGCGGTGCTCGGCGGTCGTCGTCACCGTCCTACTAGCCACTACCGATCCCTTTTCAAGTATCTGTTGGTTTTGTCTGATTGGTTTCACCTGTGTGTTGTTTAGTTTATTAGTGTCTGTATATATAGTAGGTTGTCCCGCCCTTGTTTTGTGCGGGATTGTTTATTTGTCATCATTGTCTGTCGGTGTTCTTGTGTTCTTATTCTCCGGTTCGTATTTTATCCTGTGTTGGATTGTTCACCCTGTGTGTATTGGGTTGGCCGTGTTTCTTGTTCACCGGAGAATAAACTTTCATATCGCTATCTGCACCTGATTCCACCCACCTTGATTAGACGTGACACAGTCCTTTTAGATTAACAAGAATTTAAGCTTTTAACCTATATAAAACACTTGTATGTACCTAAGTGTTTAATATCCATAATTTTTACCATTATGTATTTGAATTGCGTGCCCTCCAATTTCACCGGAAGTTGTCGACAGGTGTCCCACTAGCGGGTCGCCTAGCCCTAAGAAGAAATTTATTAAGAAACGTTTTTCAACAGAATCGGCAGAATGAATACAACCCTGATCACATGCAAAAGCATTCACTTTAATAGCATCCAGAAGGTTGTATAATTGTATAATTCCTTCTCGCATCTATGCCCTTTCCTCCTTTCACCTTCTCCCTTCATTTGTGGACTTCAGTGTATAACACATCAGCATTCTGTGACCAGGAGAAAAAACCTTTCCAAGCCAAACCTTCATATCATAAATGCTAACTGCTACACCCAGCCTACATCATTGTCACCATATTAGCTAATGTCAAGTCAACAGCATAGCTACTAGACCTAAGGGTTAGCAAACCCACTACAATCATGCAGTACAGTGTACAGTTAGCAAGCAGTTTAGCAGTTACACCGGCAGGCCCCTAGTGGCAAAAAAAAATAATTAAACCAAAAGCTTACTTTGACTTGGAAGCGTTCCAGTGTTGGATAGCCATAGCCAGTTAGGTAACATAGCATCCCTCTCTGTTTGAGCCGGGTATATGAGTAGGCTAAACTAGCTATCTATCTGCATTTGTAAGCTAAGTAAGTGAAAAAAAAAATATTATATATATATATATATATCGTGTGGCAAACCTCTTCAAGGTTAGGAGCGTTTGTCACAAACTAAGTGGTAAACTGTCACCAAATCACCCAAGAATGAGAGTTCTTTCGAACAGGACAGTACCTGTGTGTTTGTTTCTCCGTCCTGGTCCACCCAGGCCGTAGGCGAGGTCAAGGATAGCAGGGTTCGGTACACGAATCGGGTTCTCGGTAGGTCCAGGTCCAAACGCCAACAGGTAAGTCCAAAACAATCCAGCTCATACACGGTAAATCCAGCCAATCTCTATAGTTTCTTTCTCTATTGTTCATAGCTCCTTCCAGTCTTCTCTCTCTCTCTTCCTGGTTTTTCTTGACCCTTTATCTGTGAGTTGGCTCCACCTCCTGAGGGTTCCCCTTGCTTCTGGGACTTGTAGTTTTGGCGGTCGGCCATTTTGTGATCTGTAGTTCTGACAGGGGTGGCCATTTTAGTGATCGGGCAGAGCCCGTTTATTAGTTCTGCTCTCACATATCTGCCACTTATCACTCGACCCCCTTCTTTGCCACATATCTCTCCCCCTAGATCCGACCCCCTAGGTCGGGCTACCGCAGCAAAATATGCATGCATGCGGGATAACCCATCCACATATCCCATTTCCTTCCCTGCTCTGTGTTTCAAGTCAAAATAAAACGGTTGGAGACTCAAAAACCACCGCATCACCCGAGCGTTCTTCTCTTTAGCCCTATGCATCCAGGTGAGTGGGGCATGGTCACTGATGAGGGTGAAGTGGCGCCCCAGCAGGTAATACTTCAGGCTTTCTAGAGCCCACTTTACTGCCAGCGCCTCTGTGGCATAATTTGGGATGAACTTCCGGTAGTAACCGGTCAGCCCTAGGAAGGCTCGGACCTGCTTCTTATTTACTGGTTTTGGCCATTCTCTAATTGCCTTCACCTTCTTATGTTGGGGTTTGATTAACCCTCTTCCCACAGTGTATCCCAGATACTCTGTTTCCTCTAGCCCCACATAACACTTGGCAGGGTTTGCCGTGAGCCCTGCCTTTCCAAGGGCATCTAACACTGCCTGTACCCGGGGTAAGTGGGATTCCCAATCTGGGCTGTAGATCCCCACGTCATCTAAATAAGCTGCGGCGTACGCTTTGTGTGGTTTTAGGACTTTGTCCATGAGTCGTTGAAAGGTGGCTGGGGCCCCGTGTAAGCCGAATGGCATGACGGTGTATTGAAACAAACCGTCAGGTGTTGCAAAGGCTGTCTTTTCTTTGGCCCTGGGAGTCAGAGGAATTTGCCAGTACCCTTTTGTCAGATCAAGGGTCGTAATGTACCGAGCATGACCAATTTTCTCCAGTAGTTCATCTACTCGGGGCATGGGGTAGGCATCAAACTTCGAGATTTAATTTACCTTCCGAAAGTCGTTACAGAACAGCAAAGACCCATCGGGCTTGGAGTCCATCACAATTGGGCTAGACCACTCACTATGTGACTCTTCGACCACTCCAGCTGTCAACATTTTCTCAGTCTCTGCTCTAATCGCGGCCCGTCGAGCCTCGGGTACCCGATATGGGCTCATACTCACTTTTCTCCCTGGTAGGGAAACGATATCATGACCATAACCTCAGTTCGGCCAGGTACCTCTGAAAACACATCTCTGTTTTTCTGGATCAGGGTCTTCACTTCCTGTACTTGCGCTGGGGACAGAGTGGGTGAAATATTTACTTCGGCTGTCTCCTGAATGTGTGTGGGGTATGTGACCATTAGTGTTTCTCTCTCTCTCCATGCTTTTAACAGGTTTATGTGATAAATCTGTTCCTGGGGCCGTCGACCTGGCTGTCGGATCCGATAATTGACTTCTCCTATTCTCTCCAGTACTTCATATGGTCCTTTCCATGTGGCTAGTAGTTTACACTCTACCGTGGGGAACAGCACTAACACCTTATCTCCCGGTTGAAATTCCCTCAGGGTAGCCTGCCGGTTATAAGTGTGCCGCTGGTGTTCTTGTGTTTGTCTCATGTGCTCTCTGACGATGGGCATGACTGTGGCTATCCTGTCTTGCATTGCCGTGACGTGCTCTATGACACTAGTATACGGGGTGGATTGGTGCTCCCAGGTTTCCCGGGCGATGTCTAAGATTCCCCGGGGATGCCTCCCATATACCAGCTCAAAGGGAGAAAACCCCAGCGAGGCTTGAGGAACCTCTCTAATGGCAAACATCAGATACGGCAACATGCAATCCCAGTTTTTCCCATCCTTTTTGATTACCTTCCTGAGCATTGACTTCAGGGTTCGGTTGAATCTCTCAACCAGCCCGTCCGTCTGAGGATGGTAAACCGATGTCCTCAACTGTTTCACCTGCCACAGTTTACAAAGGTCCGCCATAAGGCGGGACATAAAGGGAGTCCCCTGGTCGGTAAGGATCTCCTTTGGAACCCCTACCCTGGTGAACAAGAGCAATAATTCCTTTGCGATATTTTTGGATGTCATCGTCCGAAGGGGAATGGCTTCTGGGTAGCGAGTGGCATAATCTAGAATGACCAGAATGTATTGGTGCCCTCTGGCGGATTTGGGTAATGGGCCCACTAAATCCATCGCTATCCTCTCAAATGGTGTTTTGATTATGGGGAGTGGCACTAACGGGCTTCTAAAAGCTGGTCGGGGAGCTGTTAACTGGCACTCCGGGCACTCTCCACAATGCCGAGCCACTTCAGCTTGAATTCCTGGCCAGTAAAACCTCCTTACAATCCGGTCTCTGGTTTTATCGATACCAAGGTGTCCACCCAGAATGTGCCAATGAGCTAGATCCAGTACTCTTCCTCCGGTACCGAGTGGGAACCAACAACTGTTCCACCACATCAACCCCCATTTTCGAGACTCTGTACACCAAACCCTTTTTCATGATGAAGTGGGGAAAACTATTAGGCATCATCCCACCATTTATGGGAGTACCATCTACGACCTGCACATCTGCTCTGGCTTGTTGCAGGGTTGGATCCTGGTTTTGGGACGTCCCAAAATTAGTCAAGGACTCTGCCAGGTCTGCTGGTTCTAGATCGTCGTCCTCTGGATTCAGATCGACCCCAGCCCCACTAGTACCGGGCTGTTCGCTATCAGCGAGGTTTGCCACTTCAACCTCCTCCTCCCCTACTAGCACCTGTGATGTTGTCCCCTGGGAGACCTCTTTTCTTGGCTTTGGATGAAGGCCCCACGCTTCTTCCTGCTTGGTCAGGGTTGTTGGCTTCTCAAATATGCCATTCTTGTGGCCTAACTTCGCAAAGTTAGGAAAGTCTCTACCCAATATTACATCATATGGCATCTTTGGGACCACGCCGACCTCATAATCCAACAGACCGTCCTCTGTTTGTATGCTCACTAAGGCCGTGGGGTACAGACGGGTATCCCCATGAATGCATGTAACACTGATATCCTGTCTTGTATCCAGTTTATGAGTCGGCACTAGGCCTGCAACGACCGGGGTTAGCATACTGCCAGAATCCAGCAGTGCTTCAACCTCTTTCCCTTCAACCTTCACCCTGCACATATGTTTGTTTCTTGATCTTTCAAGTACAGTGGTTACAACAGGACATGCATACCGTATATCATCTTCATTTTCACCAAGGTTACATTGCATTGGCTCTTCTTTAATAGGGCAGTAGGCTGCAATATGTCCTGGTTGATTACAATTGTAACAGATAATAGGGGTTCGGGAGGGAGGCCCCCTCGACACCCAGTCCCGGTTTCCGTTTTTTTCCTTAGTGTCTCGACCTGATTCTGATTCTTTCCTCATGGCCCCACGCTGCTCTCTTCCCCCTCTATATGTTGGGACAGCCTTCCCCTGTCCGCTGGTTCGCCCATGCCTGGGGAACGGGAATCTTTCCTCCTGTACCTGCTCAGCTGTTCTTGCCGTACAATACCGTTCAACCATTATTATTATTATTATTATTATTATTATTATATTATTATAACCAGGCCCACGAGATGGTCGGCGGAAAGTACCTCGTTCTGGCCAACCCATCGTTTCACTTCTCGGGGTAGACCTCGCTGAAACTGGTTGAGTACGATGGTCTCGACAATCTCGGCGGATGACCGGGTCTCTGGTCGCAACCATTTCTGTGCCAGGTGAATCAAGTCGAACATCTGTGTTCGTGGGGGTTGTAGGACCACCGGTGTGCCCTCACGGTATCGGTCACTCCCAGTCTAGTCAGGATCTCCCCCTTTAGTTTATCGTAATCCTGTGCATCTTTCAACTCCAGGTCGAAATACACTTTTTGAGCGTCCCCTGCCAGGTATGGTGCCAGAAGCCCTGCCCATTCTTCTTTCGGCCACTTCTCCCTCTCTGCCGTCCTTTCGAAGGTGGTAAGATATGCTTCCACATCATCCTGTGCTGTCATTTTTTGAAGAAAATGATTGGCCCTCCTCTGGGTATTTGCAGCTGGTAATTGAGCCCCAATTTGGTCCGCTAGCCCCTTTAGGCCTTCTCTTAACTCCCGGGTGTTTCTCTCTTGCTCTTCTGTGAGCAGCTGGTTGGTGCGGTGCTGGATCTGTAACGTTTCCTGATACATTCGCATTGCATCCTGATGAACTATTTGTTGAGCTCTAGTTGCCTCTTGTTGGGCGGCCACCGTTTGTAACAGGGCCTGTATGGCTCCCTCCATACTCATTTTCCTGAAAAACTGTCCTAACCAAACAAAGCCAAAACAAAAAAACCTGACTCCCCTTTGGAGTGCTAACTGAACATTTATTTATTTTTTTCCTTCTACCTAACCAGTGGTATGTTAGTCCATGCCCGCATCCTCCACCACGTGTGGCAAACCTCTTCAAGGTTAGGAGCGTTTGTCACAAACTAAGTGGTAAACTGTCACCAAATCACCCAAGAATGAGAGTTCTTTCGAACAGGACAGTACCTGTGTGTTTGTTTCTCCGTCCTGGTCCACCCAGGCCGTAGGCGAGGTCAGGGATAGCAGGGTTTGGTACACGAATCGGGTTCTCGGTAGGTCCAGGTCCACACGCCAACAGGTAAGTCCAAAACAATCCAGCTCATACACGGTAAATCCAGCCAATCTCTATAGTCTCTTTCTCTATTGTTCATAGCTCCTTCCAGCCCTCTCTCTCTCTCTTCCTGGTTTTTCTTGACCCTTTATCTGTGAGTCGGCTCCACCTCCTGAGGGTTCCCCTTGCTTCTGGGACTTGTAGTTTTGGCGGTCGGCCATTTTGTGATCTGTAGTTCTGACAGGGGTGGCCATTTTAGTGATCGGGCAGAGCCCGTTTATTAGTTCTGCTCTCATATATCTGCCACTTATCACTCGACCCCCTTCTTTGCCACAATATATATATATATACAGTTGAAGTCAAAAATTTACATACACTTAGGTTGGAGTCATTAAAACTCGTTTTTCAACCGCTCCACAAATTTCTTGTTAATTAACAAACTATAGTTTTGGCAAGTTGGTTAGAACGTCTACTTTGTGCAATTTTTCCAACAATTGTTTACAGACAGATTATTTCACTTATAATTCACTGTATCACAATTCCAGTGGGTCAGAAGTTTACATACATTAAGTTGACTGTGCATTTAAGCAGCTTGGAAAATTCCAGAAAAGTATGTTATGGCTTTAGAAGCTTCTGATAGGCCAATTGACATAATTTGAGTCAATTGTAGGTGTACCTGTGGATGTATTTCAAGGCCTACCTTCAAACTCAGTGCCTCTTTGCTTGACATCATGGGAAAATCCAAATAGATCAGCCAAGACCTCAGAATTTTATTTTTAGACCTCCACAAGTCTGGTTCATCTTTGGGAGCAATATCCAAACACCTGAAGGTACCACATTCATCTGTACAAACAATAGTACGCAAGTATAAACACCATGTATGTAAAGTGTATGTAAACTTCCGACTTCAACTGTATAGCTAGCTCTCTCTCGCTCTCTTCTTGCTTCTCCTTCATTTTTGAAGAAATTAATTTCTTCAAAACTGTTCAACTATTGTCTTTCTAGCTAGCTGTAGATTATTCTTTCAGTACTATATTAATTTTATGATCCTTTGATTGGGTGAACAACATGTCAGAGCTCTGATACAGTTCATTTGGAAAGTATTCAGACCCTTTGACTTTTTCGACATTTTGTTACATTACAGCCTTACTCTAAAATGTATTATTACAAAATAAAAAATCATCAATTTACACATAATACCCGATAATGAAAAACCAATTATTATTTGTATTATTTTATTTTACAAATGTATAAAAAAAACAGAAATATCAGAAATATCTCTTCAGAGATGTTTGATGGGGTTCAAATCCGGGCTCTGGCTTGGCCTCTCAAGGACATTCAGAGACTTGGTCCAAAGCCGCTCCTGCATAGTCTTGGCTGGTTGTTTCGGGTCATTGTCCTATTGGAAGGTGAACCTTTGCCCCCAGTCTGAGGTCCTGAGTGCTATGGAACAGGTTTTCATCAAGAATCTCTCATTACTTTGCACCATTCATCTTTCACTTGATCCTGACTATTCTCCCATTCCCTACCACTGAAAAACATCCCCACAGAATGATGATGCCACCACCATGCTTCATTGTTGGGATGGTGCCAGGTTTCCTCCAGACGTCACGCTTGGCACTCATGCAAAAGGGTTCAATCTTTCATCAGACCAGAGCATTCTGTTTCTCATGCTCTGAGAGTCTTTAGGTACTTTTTGGCAAACTCCAAGCGGACTGTCATGTGCTTTTACTGAGGAGTGGCTTCTGTCTGGCCACTCTACTGTTAAGGCCTGATTGGTGGATTGCTGCAGAGATGGTTGTATTTCTGGAAGGTTCTGCCATCTCCACAGAGGAACTCTGGAGCTCTACCAAAGTGACCAAACATCTTCCATTTAAGAATGATGGAGGCCAGTGTGATTTTGGGGATCTTCAATGCTGCAGACCTTTTTTGGACCCTTCCCCAGATCTGTGCCTCGACACCATCCTGTCTCTGAGCTCTACGGCCAATTCATTCGACCTCATGGTTTGGTTTTTGCTCTGACATGCACTGTCAACTATGGGACCAATTGTGTGCCCTTTCCAATAATGTCCAATCAATTGAATTTACCACAGGTGGACTCCAATCAAGTTGTAGAAACATCTCAAGGATGACTAATGGAAACAGGATGCAGCTGAGCTCAATTTTGAGTCTCATAACAAAAGGGAATGCATACTTGTTTAAAAATATATATTTTTTATACATTTGCAAAAAATTCTGAAAACCTATTTTCGATTTGTCATTATGGGGTATTGTGTGTAGATTGATGAGGAAAATGATTTATTTAATCTATTTTAGTATAAGTCTAACGTAACAACACTTTTGAAAAAGTCAAGGGGTCTGAATACTTTCCGAATCCACTGTATGTTGGAGGACGTCCTCTGGAAGTTGTCATAATTACTGTGTAAGTCTATGGAAGGGGGTGAGAACCACGAGCCTCATAGTTTTGTAATGAAGTCAATGTACCCAGAGGAGGACAGAAACTAGCTTTCCTCTGGCTACACCATGGTGCTACTCTACAGAGTGCTATTGAGACTACAGTGGACCTTCATTGTAAAACAGTGTATTTTAATCAATTATTTGGTGACATGAGAATAAATGTAATATTGTTTTATCTAAAAAGGATAACTTTTTAATGTTTCACAATTTACAATTTTTTTATGAAATTCAGAGAGAGGGAGTCATATTACTCTCATAGACCAATCACAGAGTGTAATGAGGCGGCGTAGCCTGGTGGTTAGAGCGTTGGACTAGTAACCGAAAGGGTGCAAGATTGACTCCCCGAGCTGATAAGGTACAACATCTGTTGTTCTGCCCCTGAACAAAGCGTTGTTCCTAGGCCGTCATTGAAAATAAGAATTTGTTCTTAACCAGTTGAAGCTAGGGGGGGCGCTATTTCATTATTGGATAAGAAAAACGTGCCCGTTTTAAGCGCAATATTTTGTCACAAAAAGATGCTCGACTATGCATATAATTGCTAGCTTTGGAAAGAAAACACTCTGACGTTTTCAAAACTGCAAAGATATTATCTGTGGGTGCCCCAGAACTGATCTTACAGGCGAAACCAAGATGCAACTTCAAACAGGAAATTAGCAGGATTTTTGAGGCTCTGTTTTCCATTGTCTCCTTATATGGCTGTGAAAGCGCCACGAATTAGCCTGCCCTTTCTATCGTTTCTCCAAGTTGTCTGCAGCATTGTGACGTATTTGTAGGCATATCATTGGAAGATTGGCCATAAGAGACTACATTTACCGCCCAGTGTCCTTTGTTGAAAGTGTATTCATCCATGTGATTGAGACAGAGAGGAGACTTCCAGGAATTATATATCATGAAGAGATATGTGAAAAACACCTTGAGGATTGATTCTAAACAATGTTTACCATGTTTCAGTCGATATTATGGAGTTAATGTGGAAGAAAGTTTGGCGTTTGGATGAATTAATTATTATTTTTTTTTGGTAGCCAAACATGACGCAGAAAACGGACCGATTTCTCCTGCACAACTAATCTTTCAGGAAAACTGAACATTTGCTATCTGAGTCTCCTCATTGAAAATCCGAAGTTCTTCAAAGGTAAATGATTTATTGAATGTTTTTGCTGGTTTTTGTGAAAATGTTGCCTGCTAATGCTAACGCTAAATGCTAATGCTAAATGCTAACGCTAAATGCTAACGCTAAACGCTAAATAATAGTTTGCTATGGTTGAGAAGCATATTTTGAAAATCTGAGATGACAGTGTTGTTAACAAAAGGCTAAGCTTGACAGCAAATAGATTCATTTAATTTAATTTGCGATTTTCATGAATAGTTAACGTTGCGTTATGGTAATGAGCTTGAGGCTGTATTCACGATCCCGGATCCGGGATGGCTCGACGCAAGAAGTTAACTGACTTGCCTAGTTAAATAAAGGTAAAATAAATACATAAAAATAAATGAACACGACGGGAGACAGAGAGCTGGTTTCAAGCGCAGGGTGCAGCAGGTGTTAATTTATAAAGAGGAGGCAGGTAGCTGGGTTTCGGGGCAGGCAGAAGGACATACACAGGCAGGGAAAAGGCTGTTTCCTGTAATTGAATCCTCCCGTGTATGATACTTTTTGCCTGCCTCACTAACGACGCATTTTGCTATTTCCTGCCTGTGCTTTAACCTATCGGATTTCCTGTCAGCTACCTATTGCTTAATCTCCCGGATGACGTTACTAACGTCCGATAGGCTAAAGTACAGGCAGGAAATAGCAAAAGGCGTCGTTAGTGAGGCATGCAAAAAGTATCATACACGGGAGGATTCAATTACGGAAACCACAGCTCTCCGACTAGACGTGTATCACAAGACAAACAATACCTCACAATGATGGGGTGCAAATAACTGAACTAAATAGTGTGTGATAATGACATACAGGTGTGTGAACAGGTGATCCAAATTCAGGTGATTGGGATCTGGAGAGTAAGCTGCGTTCAGGGGATCTACGCGTTTGAGAGTGTGAGTTGGAAGAAGACGTTACACAGAGAGAGTCAAGGGATTTATAGCTTCTCACACACAGTCAGACAAATACAGTCTACTACAACATGTTAACTCTCTTACACACATGTAAACACAGTGCACACTCGTATACACATGCACTCAGGCGTTCTCTCTACTTTCTCTAACAGACATGAGATACCATAGCAGAATGCAGTAAAGCCTACATGAAAATGCTACTTCCAACGCCATGCTACTCCACATTAAGGCCAACAAGAGTTTACTGTGCAATGGAGTGTATGATTTGAGACAATTGTATTTTATATCAAGGAGAGCAGCTAGGCAAGGAGAACGGATAACCTTTCCTTGAAAAGCCAAAGCGTGTGTGTGTGTGCGTGCTCACATCCGTTTGTATGTGCGAGTGTGTGTGGGAACTGCACTTTATTAGTATGTGACACATCAAAAAGACATATAGCAACACATACTGTGTGTGCAGGTTACCCTGTGACCACTGTATGGTCCCTGACAGAGTGTGATGTATGTGTGTGTGTGTATTCACCATTGGTGAACGATCCTCAGGCTTTCAAAGGGGCTGTTTGTGAAGCAGTGAGGCAGAACTAGTGGTTGAAGGGCTGCTCCCTCACAGCGTTGTTTGGCAGAACTAGTGGTTGAAGGGCTGCTCCCTCACAGCGTTGTTTGGCAGAACTAGTGGTTGAAGGGCTGCTCCCTCACAGCGTTGTTTGGCAGAACTAGTGGTTGAAGGGCTGCTCCCTCACAGCGTTGTTTGGCAGAACTAGTGGTTGAAGGGCTGCTCCCTCACAGCGTTGTTTGGCAGAACTAGTGGTTGAAGGGCTGCTCCCTCACAGCGTTGTTTGGCAGAACTAGTGGTTGAAGGGCTGCTCCCTCACAGCGTTGTTTGGCAGAACTAGTGGTTGAAGGGCTGCTCCCTCACAGCGTTGATTGGCAGAACTAGTGGTTGAAGGGCTGCTCCCTCACAGCGTTGTTTGGCAGAACTAGTGGTTGAAGGGCTGCTCCCTCACAGCGTTGTTTGGCAGAACTAGTGGTTGAAGGGCTGCTCCCTCACAGCGTTGTTTGGCAGAACTAGTGGTTGAAGGGCTGCTCCCTCACAGCGTTGTTTGGCAGAACTAGTGGTTGAAGGGCTGCTCCCTCACAGCGTTGATTGGCAGAACTAGTGGTTGAAGGGCTGCTCCCTCACAGCGTTGTTTGGCAGAACTAGTGGTTGAAGGGCTGCTCCCTCACAGCGTTGTGTGCGTGCGTACGTGTGTGAATGCTGGATACTACGCAGCTGAGTTCTACAAAACCGCCCAGGCTTCTTCCCAAATAGCACCATATTCCCTACATAGTGCACTACTCTGGAGCCACTACACAGGGAAAGCGTGCCGTTTGGGACGGACACACACATTTCTAATTGTGAGAATGAATCTCTGAACTGTAACGGAAGAAACCTTCCTATTGTTTTACTTATAAACAACAGGCCAATGGAGGACAGTGTATCAGAGCGGACAGGTCATAGATATTGAACACTGATTAACACTCTCCTTTAAGCTCTGCTAGTCCTTAAATAGCCATTCAGCTACTGAGAGTGGGGGGATGGGGGGACTGAGAGAGGAAAAGAGAGAGAGAGAGAGAGAGTGAAGAAGAGAGCGAGAGAGAACAAGAGGTAGAGAGAGCGAGAGAGAGATTGAATGCTTATAGCAAACAGTGGCGAGAGAGAACACACAGATTGTGTGTTTAAACATGGTCTTGTCGATAACGCTGACGCTAACACTGAGGTGTGGATGTTTGAGAGGAACAGGGCATGTGTGTGTGCGTGCGTTTGCTTATCCCTGGTGACAATCGATGCTTTACAGCTTAGTACACTTGACAGTTAAGTCTACCACCAGCTCTCACAGTCTCACGTCAAAATTAAACGTTCATCCATGTTTCTCAAACGTTAAATTTAAAAGTGTTTAAGGTTAAGTTTAGGCATTAACTCAGCATGGTTAAGGTAAGGGTTGGAATAGAATTATTCTCTCGCTGGATTCGAACCTGCAACATTTGGAATCAGTGGCAGATGTTTACACCCATTCACCATCCCCGTCCACACCATCCTAGCAAAACGGAAACCTACTTGAAGGTAACAGCACTCGGTGTTGCCCTTAGTGGCCGGTTTCCATGTCATCTACTGACATGGGGGAGATGTTCATGGGCTATGCTCGGCCTTGTCTCAGTAGGTTGATGGTTGAAGATATCCCTCTAAGTGGTGTGGGGGCTGTGCTTTGACAAAGTGGGTGTGGTTATATCCTGCCTGGTTGGCCCTGTCCGGGGGTATCATTGGACGAGGCCACTTTGGGTATCGACTCCTTCTGTCTCAGCCTCCAGTATTTATGCTGCAGTAGTTTATGTGTCGGGGGCTAGGGTCAGTCTGTTATATCTGGAGTATTTCTCCTGTCTTATCCGGTGTCCTGCGTTAATTTAAGTATGCTCCCTCTAACTCTCTTTCTCTCTTTCTCTCTCTCTCTTTCCCTCCCTTTTCTCTTTCTCTCGGAGGACCTGAGTCCTAGGACCTGAGCACCTGCTGTCTCTAACTCAAGACTACCTGGCCTGATGACTCCTTGCTGTCCCCAGTCCACCTGGCTGTGCTGCTGCTCCAGTAGCAACTGTTCTGCTAGCGCCTATGGAACCCTGACCTGTTCACCAGACGTGCTACCTGTCCCAGACCTGCTGTTTTCAACTCTCTCTCTCTTCCGCACCTGCTGTCTCTAACTCTGAATGATCGGCTATGAAAAGCCTGACATTTACTCCTGAGGTGCTGACCTGTTGCACAACCACTGTGATTATTATTATTTCACCCTGCTAGCCATCTATGAACGTTTGAACATCTTGGCCATGTACTGTTAAAATCTCCACCCGGCACAGCCAGAAGAGGACTGACCACCCCTCAGAGGATGATTCCTCTCTAGGTTTCTTCCTAGGTTCCGTCCTTTCTAGGGAGTTTTTCCTAGCCACCGTGCTTCTACATCTGCATTGCTTGCTGTTTGGGGTTTTAGGCTGGGTTTCTCTACAGCACTTTGTGACACCAGCTGATGTGAGAAGGGATTTATAAATACTTTTGATTGATTGATTTGATTGATCTCCTGACGGCCTCAGACATGGATGGACGTCGAATACTGACTTGTATCACGGGTGACCTGCCTGTATATAACAACCACAGTACGACACACTCCTATTCTTGTTGCTCAGGTCTTTTTCTATTCCAAAGGCATAAAAAACACACACAACACACACACACACACACACACACACACACACACACACACACACACACACACACACACACACACACACACACACACACACACACACACACACACACACACACACACACACACACACACACACAGATGCAGCCAGACACACACATACAAATGAGAAAACCCTTGTAGGAGAGGCCGAGCACTGGCCTATAGTGTCATGTGGTTTCAGATAATTAACATCCCCAGGGCAGCCTCTTGCCCCCTGCCCTCCTCTCCTGACCAACAGATGGCATCGGATGGCAGCTTCCTCAGAGCGACACACACACACACACACACACACACAAACATATCAATGGAAAAAATTCCAAGGCTGTCTAAATTATAAACTGGGTGGTTCGACCCCTGAATGCTGATTGGCTGACAGCCACTGCTAAGGGCTGTGTCCAGGCACTCCGTGTTGCGTCGTGCATAAGGACATCCCTTAGCAGTGGTATATTGGCCATATACTACCCCCCCCCCGTGCCTTAATGCTTAAATCTACTGTCCCTCTCCTGCTACACAAACACAACATCCATCACCATGTCAGCCAGCCAGGACACATTATACAGTAATCCAAATGGTCAAAAGCTATTTTGATGAAACATTTCTATTAATTTGCCACAGCTCACTGACAGCATACCAGATCTGATCACTAACCCTGGGCTTTTCAAATTGCAGGCAGGGTTAAAGCACACTTATATGCACACATGTGCACACACACGCATACACCCACAAGGATGCACACACACACACACACACACAGAGGAGAGTGAGAGGAAATGAGTGGAGGGTGGTAAGAGGAGAAAGGAGAAGAAAGGAGAGGAGGAGAGGGGAGAGGAGGAGAGGACAGAGGAGAGGAAATGAGAGGGGAGGAGGGGAGAGAGGAGGGGAAAGGAGAGAGGAGGAGAGAAGAGAGGAGGAGAGGAGAGGAAATGAGAGGAGAGATGGGAGGAGAGGAGAGAGGAAAGGAGAGAGGATGAGAGGAGAGAGGAGGATAGAGGACAGGAACGGAGAGAGAAGAGGAAAGGAGAGAGGAGAGGAGAAAGGAGAGGAAATGAGAGAGGAGAGAGGAGAGGAAAGGAGAGAGGAGAAAGGAGAGGAAATGAGAGAGGAGAGGAGAGGAGAGGAGAGGGAGAGGGGAGGGAGAGGAGAGGAGAGGAGAGGAGAGGAGAGGAGAGAGGAGAGAGAGGAGAGGAGAGGAGAGGAGAGGAGAGGAGAAATGAGAGGGGAGACGAGAGAGGAGAGGAGAGGAAAGGAGACATGATGAGAGGAGAGAGGAGGAGAGTTGTGCCACTGGTTCCTTTGGATGGTCATTAATTGAGTTGCATTATTAAAGAGGAAGGTGAAACTACTTGACCTGCATTAACCTTTGATGAGGGACGAGGAACACACATACCCGCACAGTACACCCACACATATATTACACACGCACACACACACACACCCACACTTACGTTACACACACACACACACACACACACACACACACACACACACACACACACACACACACACACACACACACACACACACACACACACACACACACACACACACACACACACACACACACACACACAGTCTAGTTAGACAGGTGAAACTGCTCGACCCACATTAATCATACAATGAAGGACGAGGAACACGAGTCTTTACTTCAAGAGAACAGGTGATGAGGGAAAGGGAAGGCAGCCAGACTCCCCCGTGTGACAGAGAGGTGAGGTGAGTCCTTCACTCATTGTAAATAAGTGATAGGCCATGATATAATGTTACTGGACACTGAATGACAGCTGAGCGTCCCACCACCATAGATTGAAAAGATACAATGGTCTTATAATGCACAATTATTATTTTTTATATTTTATTTTACCTTTATTTAACCAGGCAAGTCAGTTAAGAACAAATTCTTATTTTCAATGACTGCCTAGGAACAGTGGGTTAACTGCCTGTTCAGGGGCAGAACGACAGATTTGTACCTTGTCAGCTCGGGGGTTTGAACTTGCAACCTTCCGGTTACTAGTCCAACGCTCTAACCACTAGGCTACCCTGCCAAGAAAACCTGAATTAACAACAGAAGAAAAATAAATTGAGTCGTTCTCTGGCCTGTGAATGATATCTGAGAAAAGGCAGCTAAGAAAGTAAATGATGTAAACAGAACAGAATAAGGGGGAATCGGAGGGAAATTGAGAGAGAGTCAGTGTGTTTAGTCTGTTCTTCCGTCTCTGTTTTTATTGAAACTTAGTTATCATCCAGTAGCACAATAGCTAGAAGAGAGAGAGAGAGAGAGAGAGAGAGAGAGAGAGAGAGAGAGAGAGAGAAGAGAGAGAGAGAGAGAGAGAGAGAGAGAATTGAATGAACTACATTGAAAAATACAGAAAGACCTGTGGTGTTGATGGTATCATAAATGATAAAATATACAGACAACAAATTCCAATTGGCTATCCTTATACTCTTTAACATCATCCTCAGCTCTGGCATTTTCCCAATATTTGGAACCGAGGACTGATCACCCCAATCCACAGAAGTGGAGACAAATCTGACCCCCAATAACAACCATGGGATCTGAGTTAACGAAAATCCTCTGCATTATAATTAACAGCAGACTCATACATTTCCTGAGTGAAAACAATATACTGAGCAAATGTCAAATTGGCTTTTTACCAAATTACCATACGACAGACCACATTTTCACCCTGCACACCCTAATTGACAAACAAACAAACCAAACAAAGGCAAAGTCTTCTCATGCTTTGTTGATTTCAAAAATAATTTTGACTCAATTTGGCATTAGGGTCTGCTATACAAATTGATGTAAAGCAATGTTGGGGTAAAAACACAAGACATTATAAAATTGATGTACATAAACAACAAGTGTGCGGTTAAAATTGGCAACAAACACACACATTTCTTTCCACATGGCTGTGGGGTGAGACAGGGATGCAGGTTGAGCCCCACCCTCTTCAACATATACAGTGCCTTTGGAAAGTATTCAGACCCCTTGACTTTTTCCACATGTTGTTATGTTACAGCCTTATTCTAAAATTGGTTAAATTAAAAATCTATACACAATAACCCATAATAAAGTGAAACAGGTTTTTAGAAATGTTTGTACATTTATAACAAAAAAAAATCTAAACATACCCTTTGCTATGAGACTTGAAATTGAGCTCAGGTGCATACTGCTTCCATTGATCATCCTTGAGATGTTTTTTCAAATTGATTGGAGTCCACGTGTGGTAAATTCAATTGATTGGACATGATTTGGCAAGGCATACACCTGTCTATATGAGGTCCCACATTTGACAGTGCATGTCAGAGCAAAAACCAAGCCATGAGGTCGAAGGAATTGTCCGTAGAGCTCCGAAACAGGCTTGTGTCTAGGCACAGATCTGGGGAATGGTACCAAAACATTTCTGCAGCACTGAAGGTCCACAAGAACACAGTGGCCTCCATCATTGTTAAATGGAAGAAGTTTGGAACCACTAGGACTCTTCCTAGAGCTGGCCGCCTGGCAACACTGAGCAATCAGGAGAGAAGGGACTTTCGTCAGGGAGGTGACCAAGAACCCGGTGGTCACTCTGACAGAGATTTAGAGTTCCTCTGTGGAGATAGGAGAACCTTCCAGAAGGACAACCATCTCTGCAACACTCCAACAATCGGGCCTTTATAGTAGAGTGGCCATGACAGCCCGCTTGGAGAAACAAGATTCCCTGGTCTGATGAAACCAAGATGAAACTCTTTGGTCTGAATGCCAGCGTCACATCTGGAGGAAATCTGGCACCATCCCTACGGTGAAGCATGGTGGTGACAGCATCATGCTGTGGGGATGTTTTTCCCCGGCAAGGACTGGGAGACTAGTCAGGATCGAGGAAAAGAAAAGCACTGAGAGATCCTTGATGAATACCTGTTCCAGAGTGCTCAGGACCTCAGACTGGGACAAGGGTTCACCTTCCAACAGGACAACAACCCTAAGCACACAGCCAAGATAATGAAGAAGTGGCTTCGGAACATGTCTCTGAATGTCCTTGAGTGGCACAGCCAGAGCCCGGACATGAACCCGATCAAACATCTCTGGAGAGATCTGAAAATAGCTGTGCAGCAACGCTCCCCATCCACGCTGATAGAGCTTGAGAGGATGTGCAGAGAATAATGGGAAAAACTCCCCAAATACAGATGTGCCAGGCTTGTAGCATCATACCCAAGAATATTTGTGGCTGTTATTGCTGCCAAAGTTGCATTAACAAAGTACTAAGTAGAGGATCTGCATAGTTATGTCAATGTGGTATTTCATTCAAAAACAAGTATACATTTGCAAACATTTCTAAAATCCTATGGGGTATTGTGTGTAGATTGTGTGTAGATTGAGGCTGTGACCTAACAAAATGTGTAAAAAGTCAAGGGGTCTGTATACTTTCCAAAGGCACTTTATATCAACAAATTGGCAAAGGCACAAGAACAGTTTGCAGCACCCAGCCTCACTCTACTAGAATCTGAAGTCAAATGTCTACTGTTTGTTGATGATCTGGTGCTTTTGTCCCCAACAATGAGGGCCTATAGCAGCACCTAGATCTTCTGCACAGATAATGTGGGCCTTGAAAGTAAACCTCAGTAAGACAAAAATAATGGTGTTCCAAAAAAGGTCCAGTTGCCAGAACCACAAATACAAATTCCATCTAGACACCATTGCCCTAGAGCCCACAAAAACCTATACATACCTTGGCCTAAACATCAGCGGCACAGGTAACTTCCACAAAGCTGTGAACGATCTGAGAGACAAGGCAAGAAGGGAAAGAGGGAGAAAGAGAGGGAGAAAGAGATGGAGAGAGGGAGAAAGAGATGGAGAGAGTGATGGAGAGAGGGAGGAAGAAAGAGATGGAGAGAGGGAGAAAGAGAGGGAGAAAGAGATGGAGAGAGGGAGAAAGAGAGGGAGAAAGAGATGGAGAGAGGGAGAAAGAGATGGAGAGAGTGATGGAGAGAGGGAGAAAGAGAGGGAGAAAGAGATGGAGAGAGGGAGGAAGAGAGGGAGAAAGAGAGGGAGAAAGAGATGGAGAGAGGGAGAAAGAGAGGGAGAAAGAGACGGAGAGAGGGAGAAAGAGATGGAGAGAGTGATGGAGAGAGGGAGAAAGAGAGGGAGAAAGAGATGGAGAGAGGGAGGAAGAGAGGGAGAAAGAGATGGAGAGAGGGAGAAAGAGAGGGAGAAAGAGATGGAAAGAGGGAGAAAGAGAGGGAGAAAGAGATGGAGAGAGGGAGAAAGAGATGGAGAGAGTGATGGAGAGAGGGAGGAAGAAAGAGATGGAGAGGGAGAAAGAGAGGGAGAAAGAGATGGAGAGAGGGAGAAAGAGATGGAGAGAGGGAGAGAGAGTGAGGGGAGGTAGGAAGGGAGAGAGAGAGGAGGAAAGGGGGGAAGAGAGGGAGAAAATCTACTTATTTCAGGCTGAAACACACACACACAGACACACCAAGCCTTCTAAACAGAGCTAATGCTGAGTCTCTTTCATTCAGTGTGACAGAGTAGGAACCAGTGGACCGATAGGTTCATTGCTGAAGATTTACCTCAAACCAAAACACAGCTAAACAATGTTTACCACAGGGTCACACACACAAACACACATATACACACACCCTGTGAGTTGTTCTGTCATTGTGGCTTAATGAAGTGGAAAGCTGGGATCATAAAACTCCTCTTCATGAGCATTCCATACCTTAAGGGAAGAATTCGGCAGTACCTGTATGGTTAGTGAGAAAGTCCATATTGCAAATGTACGGTCCCTTACTAGACGTCCGAAATCGTTTGTAAAATTCGCGGACGGCGTCGGGCCGAGCGGCAGGGCCGGACCTACCAGGAAGTCATCAAATGAACGTTGTCGGACATTCGGTTTCCGTTTTACAAAAATAATAAGATTTATGTCATTTTTCCCATGTCCCGGAAATTCCCACAAGAGGGCATAAGCAATCATATGGCTATTGCTACAAAACATCACGATTCACGACGGGGCCTTATCTCGAAAACTGAAAATATTTAGAAGCCGAAACTCGGTGAGCGTAGGGGCGGCATAATGGGCAGTTGGCCCCGAACAAGATGGCGTCTAGGCCTCAACGGTTTTTGAGTTATGGCCATTTATCTGGGATTAAAGGTCCAAAATGAAAATAGAGAAATTATTTTTCCACTTCACGTCAAAGTCAAGGAGCCTCCGGTGTCAATAAAAAAAAGAACCAGCCATTTATCTATCGTCATTTAAGAGAAATCGTACAACGACACCTTGGTGATGTTCACGGATAGGTGTTTTTTTTTTTTTTTCAGCGGTTACAGATCCAGTTGCAGGTTGTTCTTACGAATCTTTTTAAAGTGTGCTGCGGAGCTCTGCGAGATTTCTGTGATTTTCTATGATTTTCTGAAATAACACACACTCACTAAACCCTCCGTAAATAACTCAGTTCTTAACGTAAAGACTTAAAACTCGGGATTCTGTAAAGGCATACCCCAATCATGATATGAGTTTATTTATAGCTTCCTGTGCCAACCGGAAGTGCCTTTAATGGTGTCACAGTGGCAGTTTCCATGGGTTAAAAAGGTCAGATCTTTTCAAAACTTCATATGTGTGACTAGGTAACCCTCATGAACTGTAAATCAGTCATTTCTCCCAGCAGATGTCAAAGAAAAGCTCTCACACGCACACACAGCAAGGATGGAGTGAAAAAGTGTGGTTCTTAAAGACACAGAGAGCAGGCAATGGCATAAACATAATGTCTAGGCCGTGCCGAGTTCAACGAGATATCCCGCTTGACCGTAGCTCGCTCGGTCTGAGCGCAGCGACCATTAGAAAAGTAGGCCCAAAATGAAGCCTGCCCCACAACGTCATTTGCTTTTGGGTGACAGTGAGAGAACCGTTAGGGTGAGAAGCACAATTCGACCTCAGGTATGTTCCTAAGGTCCTTCCGATCCGTGCAAGCCTAACGTTGACAGTGTGGCATTAACCCTTAATAGTTAAAAGATGGTGTTTACTTCAAAAGTTTGCATTGATTTCTCTCCCCATAGGAATACATTGCCTTTACCCCTAAATTCAACCTGAAGTCTATATGGGTTATGAATGCCGTATGAACCTGTCTTTGGTAACAGTCCATCAGGCCAGTATGAGGTCTACCTGTGTTGATTCTAAGCTTCCTGGACCAACCGGAAGTGGTTAAAATCACCCTAAAAGTGTTTTTCCATTACCTGCCTGCAGTTTGATAGACATAGTGCATTCAACCCTGTGTAAATCAGTCAATTCTTAACGTAAGGACTTAAAACTCAGGATTCTGTAAAAGCATAGCCCAGTGAGGATATGTGTTGACTTATAGCTTCCTGTGACAACCAAGGAAAATAAATCACACAGACACACAACTTGGAAGGAGGGGAAGCAACCCTAGAAGGTTTGAAATAGCCTCAGCAATGATTTATTCAAAAGAACGACATTTAGAAAAGTCTCAGAGACACAAACCAGGGTTAAAAAAGTTTCCCTGTAAATCAGTCATTTTTCCCATAAAATTTCAAAGGAAAACTAAATCACACAGACACACAACTTAGCTTTGTTCGAGCTAAAAAGAACCGTCAGACCTAGAGTTCCGAAACTTTAGAAACCTGTTCTAGACCTCGGGTCGATAGTGCGTGGTGAGTTAGGTGGCTCTAGAAGGTTCTCGGACCGAGAAATAGCCTCGTACATTTCATTTAGAAAAGTCTCAGAGACACAAGACTAGGTGCATTGGAAGGGGATAGCTCATTCAAGGACCCCATAGCAAGGCTAGGGTTTCGAGCCGAAACTCGGGATTCGGGGTTAGGCCTTCACATAATGTCTGACCTCAGCTAGAATCTATGTGTTTTACGTTTTTATTATGTTTTAAACTAATCAATTATGGGCCTGCTCTGACATATGTGAGTTGGCTTCTAAATGAGTTGAAAAAAAGTGGGTTTGGTGTCAATTGGTATCAGTTTGGTGTCAGAATGACATCTAATTGACTGTGGAAATCTAGTTGACTTTTGTCATTAGCAATATGTTTCGGAGAGGGACCATCACCAAAATGGCATTCTGAAATCAACACAAAAAATGGCATCACCATAGTCTCCAGGCTGTGCAGAGTTCTTGACCAGCTCGCTCTGAGTGCAGCGACCTTGAAAAAAAGAAGGCGCAAAGGAGCCTGGCCCTCAATGTCATTTGCTTTTGGGTGACAGTGAGAGAACCGTTAGGGTGTGGTACGTTCTTAGAAGACTAACGTTGACCGTGTGGCATTAACCCTTAATAGTTAAAAGAAGGTGTTTACTTCAAAGAGTTTGCATTGACTTCTCTCCCCATAGGAATACATTGCCTGCTAAATTCAACCTGAAGCCTATGTGGGTTATGAATGACTTATGAACCTGTCTTCTATGACAGTCCATCAGACCACTATGAGGTCTACCTGTGCCAATTATAAGCTTCCTGAAGCAACCGGAAGTGGTTGAAATCACCTTATCAGTGTTGATCCATACACTGCATGCAGTTTGATAGACATAGTGCATTCAACCCTGTGTAGATCAGTCAATTCTTAACTTAAAGACTTAAAACTCAGGATTCTGTAAGTGGCTATGTCAATCAAGACATGTGTTTACTTATAGCTTCCTGTGCCAACCGGAAGTGCCTTTAATTGGGTCACACTGTCTGTTTTGAAGGGTTAGAAAAGTCACATCTCTCCAAAACTTCATATGTGTGACCAGGCTAAACTGTAAATCAGTCATTTCTCCCAGCAGATGTCAAAGAAAAGTCACGCACACACAGCAAGGATGGAGTGAAAAAGTGTGGTTCTTTGGCATAAACATAATGTTTGTGTTCAACGGTGACCAGCTCGCTCGGTCTGAGCGCAGCGAGAAAAGTAGGCCCAAATGAAGCCTGCCCCACAACGTATTTGCTTTTGGGTGACAGTGAGGTGAGAAGCACAATTCGACCTCAGGTACGTTCCTAAGGTCCTTCCGATCCGTGCAAGCCTAACCTTGACCGTGTGGCATTAACCCTTAATAGTTAAAAGAAGGTGTTTACTTCAAATAGTTTGCATTGATTTCTCTCCCCATAGGAATACATTGCCTGCACCCCTAAATTCAACCTGAAGTCTATATGGGTTATGAATGCCGTATGAACCTGTCTTTGGTAACAGTCCATCAGGCCAGTATGAGGTCTACCTGTGTTGATTCTAGGCTTCCTGGACCAACCGGAAGTGGTTAAAATCACCCTAAAAGTGTTTTTCCATTACCTGCCTGCAGTTTGATAGACATAGTGCATTCAACCCTGTGTAAATCAGTCAATTCTTAACGTAAGGACTTAAAACACAGGATTCTGTAAAAGCATAGCCCAGTGAGGATATGTGTTGACTTATAGCTTCCTGTGCCAACCGGAAGTGCCTTAATTGGTGTCTCAGGGGCTGTTTCGAGGGGTTAAAAAGTCAGATCTGTCCAAAACTTCATATGTGTGATTAGGCAACCCCCATGAACTGTAAATCAGTCATTTTTCCCATAAAATTTCAAAGGAAAACTAAATCACACAGACACACAACTTGGAAGGAGGGACGTATTGGGGTTGTAGAGACAGACAGTGCCTCCAATAGTTAGCTTTGTTCGAGCTAAAAAGAACCGTCAGACCTAGAGTTCCGAAACTTTAGAAACCTGTTCTAGACCTCGGGTCGATAGTGCGTGGTGAGTTAGGTGGCTCTAGAAGGTTCTCGGACCGAGAAATAGCCTCGTACATTTGCAATGATTTCAATTCATTTTGACCATTACGAAAATGGCGACATTTAGAAAAGTCTCAGAGACACAAGACTAGGTGCATTGGAACCGGCTCGGCCCATAGAGACGGACCCCAACGTTTCGGTCCGATAGCTCATTCAAGGACCCCATAGCAAGGCATGGAAAAAGTGGATTTTCAGCACCAATTAGGGTTTTACTCGGGCACCGAAGGACCTATCGAGCCGAAACTCGGGATTCGGGGTCGCCTCACATAGGCCTTCACATAATGTCTGACCTGGACCCGCAGCTAGAACGTAACTATGTGTTTTACGTTTTATTATGTTTTAAACTAAAGGCGCTGTGAATTATGGGCCTGCTCTGACATATATGATAGTTGGCTTCTAAATGAGTTGGAAAAAGTGGGTTTGGTGTCAATTGGTATCAGTTTGGTGTCAAATGACATCTAATTGACTGATGGACACTGACTTGCTAGTTGACTTTTGTACATTAGCAATATGTTTAAACGGAGAGGGACCATCACCAAAAGTGACATTCTGAAATCAACCCTAACGAGCCATGGAGATGAACCAGAATCACTGCCCAGCTATCCCGAGTTCATCGGGCCAGTCAATTTCACATTCCTGCAGGATTTTTATAGCATGACAAATTCGTGATGGTACCTGCCCATTGAACCATATTGCAAATGCACAGTGACTTTGCAAAAGTGAGAAAACATAAACAAATGGACATGATGAAATCAACACAACGAGTGATGGAAATGTACAACTATCACTGCTCAGCCATCCTGTGTTCATCAGACCAGTCAATTTTGCATTTTTGAGCATGTCAAATTTCATATGGTAAATGCACATTGAAACATATTGCAAATGCGCGCGCACTTGCAATATGATTCTATAGTGAAAAAACATCACCTAATGGACATGATGAAATCAACACAACGAGTGATGGAAATGTACAACTATCACTGCTCGGCCATCCTGTGTCCATCAGACCAGTCAATTTAGCATTTTTGAGCATGTCAAATTTCATATGGTAAATGCACATTGAAACATATTGCAAATGCGCGCGCACTTGCAATATGATTCTATAGTGTAAAAACATCACCTAATGGACATGATGAAATCAACACAACGAGTGATGGAAATGTACAACTATCACTGCCCGGCCATCCTGTGTTCCCATAGCGAGCATTAATATCAGAATGACCGGTAAATGCATTTACAACCATATTTTTATTTTTGGGTTACCAGTTGCACAACAATGCACGTGCATTTGCAATATGATTCTATAGTGTAAAAACATCACCTAACGGAGATGATGAAATCAACACAACGAGTGATGGAAATGTACAACTATCACTGCTCGGCCATCCTGTGTTCATCAGACCAGTCAATTTTGCATTTTTGAGCAAGGTCAAATTTCATATGGTAAATGCACATTGAAACATATTGCAAATGCACGTGCACTTGCAATATGATTATATAGTGAAAAACATCACAAAATGGACATGATGAAGTCAACACAACGAGTGATGGAAAGGAACAACTATCACTGCCCGGCCATCCCGAGTTCATCAGGCCAGTCAATTTTGCATTTCTGCAGGATTTTTGAGCATGTCAAATTTCTTACGTCATTTGGCCCACAAAAAAATCCTTATGCACAATTTAAAAAAATATATAAAAAAATATGATAATAAAATTGGACAAAAGTATATTCATACAGTTCTTACACATGTGTAATTGACAAAAAAAAATTGAAAGAATTTCAAAAACGGTCCAGAAAGCACTTTTTAAGGGTGTGTGAAGTTTTTACAAAATTTTGACATTTTTGACTTTTGACTTTGACTTCCTATGAAATCATATTGGAATTGGACAAAACATATTCCTTATGCGCATGTAAAAAAAAAAAAAAAAAAAAAATTATGATAATAAAATTGGACAAAAGTATATTCATACAGTTCTTACACATGTGTAATTGACAAAAAATCGAAAGAATTTCGAAAAACGGTCCAGAAAGCACTTTTTATGGGTGTGTGAAGTTTTTACAAAATTTTGACATTTTTGACTTTTGACTTTGACTTCCTATGAAATCATATTGGAATTGGACAAAACATATTCCTTATGCGCATATAATTTTTTTAAAAAAATTATGATAATAAAATTGGACAAAAGTATATTCATACAGTTCTTACACATGTGTAATTGACAAAAAAATCGAAAGAATTTCGAAAAACGGTCCAGAAAGCACTTTTTTAAGGGGTGATAAGTTTTTGAAAAAAAGTTCATTTTTTCAAAATTTTACTTTTGGACATTAATTTGGGTTACATCTCCAATATGAAAAACCCCGGTGGAGCGCATTTGCCCCCTGTTGAATTTTTAAAGTGTTACAACTGGCAATTACCATATGGCATTTGCAATACACTTTGCATGAATCAACGCCGAATTGGGTGGTATTGGCCAATGTGTATATGGTTTGTCCGATGCCAATGACATGCCATTCATTTTTGTCCAATACAGGGGGGTATTCCCTTACATATCAACTCTACACCACAGCCATGAGGCTGGTTAACACCTCATTTAACTGGTTTACAGGCAGTGTGTGTGTGTGTGTGTGTGTGTGTGTGTGTGTGTGTGTGTGTGTGTGTGTGTGTGTGTGTGTGTGTGTGTGTGTGTGTGTGTGTGTGTGTGTGTGTGTGTGTGTGTGTGTGTGTGTGTGCGTGCGTGTGTGTGCGTGCGAAAGGTAGAAGTTAGTAGAACTGATATTTCAGGGCAGGTTACCCATGTTACACGTCAGTATTCAGGGCAGGTCACCCATGTTACACGTCAGTATTCAGGGCAGGTCACCCATGTTACACGTCAGTATTCAGGGCAGGTCACCCATGTTACACGTCAGTATTCAGGGCAGGTCACCCATGTTACACGTCAGTATTCAGAGCAGGTCACCCATGTTACACGTCAGTATTCAGAGCAGGTCACCCATGTTACACGTCAGTATTCAGGGCAGGTCACCCATGTTACACGTCAGTATTCAGAGCAGGTCACCCATGTTACACGTCAGTATTCAGGGCAGGTCACCCATGTTACACGTCAGTATTCAGGGCAGGTCACCCATGTTACACGTCAGTATTCAGGGCAGGTCACCCATGTTACACGTCAGTATTCAGAGCAGGTCACCCATGTTACACGTCAGTATTCAGGGCAGGTCACCCATGTTACACGTCAGTATTCAGAGCAGGTCACCCATGTTACACGTCAGTATTCAGAGCAGGTCACCCATGTTACACGTCAGTATTCAGGGCAGGTCACCCATGTTACACGTCAGTATTCAGAGCAGGTCACCCATGTTACACGTCAGTATTCAGGGCAGGTCACCCATGTTACACGTCAGTATTCAGGGCAGGTCACCCATGTTACACGTCAGTATTCAGGGCAGGTCACCCATGTTACACGTCAGTATTCAGGGCAGGTCACCCATGTTACACATCAGTATTCAGGGCAGGTCACCCATGTTACACGTCAGTATTCAGGGCAGGTCACCCATGTTACACGTCAGTATTCAGGGCAGGTCACCCATGTTACACGTCAGTATTCAGGGCAGGTCACCCATGTTACACGTCAGTATTCAGAGCAGGTCACCCATGTTACACGTCAGTATTCAGGGCAGGTCACCCATGTTACACGTCAGTATTCAGGGCAGGTCACCCATGTTACACGTCAGTATTCAGGGCAGGTCACCCATGTTACACGTCAGTATTCAGAGCAGGTCACCCATGTTACACGTCAGTATTCAGGGCAGGTCACCCATGTTACACGTCAGTATTCAGAGCAGGTCACCCATGTTACACGTCAGTATTCAGAGCAGGTCACCCATGTTACACGTCAGTATTCAGAGCAGGTCACCCATGTTACACGTCAGTATTCAGAGCAGGTCACCCATGTTACACGTCAGTATTCAGAGCAGGTCACCCATGTTACACGTCAGTATTCAGAGCAGGTCACCCATGTTACACGTCAGTATTCAGAGCAGGTCACCCATGTTACACGTCAGTATTCAGGGCAGGTCACCCATGTTACACGTCAGTATTCAGAGCAGGTCACCCATGTTACACGTCAGTATTCAGAGCAGGTCACCCATGTTACACGTCAGTATTCAGGGCAGGTCACCCATGTTACACGTCAGTATTCAGGGCAGGTCACCCATGTTACACGTCAGTATTCAGGGCAGGTCACCCATGTTACACGTCAGTATTCAGGGCAGGTCACCCATGTTACACGTCAGTATTCAGGGCAGGTCACCCATGTTACACGTCAGTATTCAGAGCAGGTCACCCATGTTACACGTCAGTATTCAGGGCAGGTCACCCATGTTACACGTCAGTATTCAGGGCAGGTCACCCATGTTACACGTCAGTATTCAGGGCAGGTCACCCATGTTACACGTCAGTATTCAGGGCAGGTCACCCATGTTACACGTCAGTATTCAGAGCAGGTCACCCATGTTACACGTCAGTATTCAGAGCAGGTCACCCATGTTACACGTCAGTATTCAGAGCAGGTCACCCATGTTACACGTCAGTATTCAGAGCAGGTCACCCATGTTACACGTCAGTATTCAGAGCAGGTCACCCATGTTACACGTCAGTATTCAGAGCAGGTCACCCATGTTACACGTCAGTATTCAGAGCAGGTCACCCATGTTACACGTCAGTATTCAGGGCAGGTCACCCATGTTACACGTCAGTATTCAGAGCAGGTCACCCATGTTACACGTCAGTATTCAGAGCAGGTCACCCATGTTACACGTCAGTATTCAGGGCAGGTCACCCATGTTACACGTCAGTATTCAGAGCAGGTCACCCATGTTACACGTCAGTATTCAGGGCAGGTCACCCATGTTACACGTCAGTATTCAGAGCAGGTCACCCATGTTACACGTCAGTATTCAGAGCAGGTCACCCATGTTACACGTCAGTATTCAGGGCAGGTCACCCATGTTACACGTCAGTATTCAGGGCAGGTCACCCATGTTACACGTCAGTATTCAGGGCAGGTCACCCATGTTACACGTCAGTATTCAGGGCAGGTCACCCATGTTACACGTCAGTATTCAGGGCAGGTCACCCATGTTACACGTCAGTATTCAGGGCAGGTCACCCATGTTACACGTCAGTATTCAGGGCAGGTCACCCATGTTACACGTCAGTATTCAGGGCAGGTCACCCATGTTACACGTCAGTATTCAGGGCAGGTCACCCATGTTACACGTCAGTATTCAGGGCAGGTCACCCATGTTACACGTCAGTATTCAGAGCAGGTCACCCATGTTACACGTCAGTATTCGACGTTCATCCATGTCTGAGGATATCAGAAGATGGCGTGGAAACCGGCCACTAAACTTAACCCTCACCTTCAAAATTCTGACTTGATGTCTTAACTTAACCTTAAACCCTTCGAAATTTGACGTTTGGAACAACTTCTAAATTTGAAACATGGATAAACAATTCATTCTGACGTGAGACTGTGAGAGCTTGTTGGATATTTGACATTCAGTACATGGCCTCCAGATTGCAGGCCTGTCTAAGACTAAAGCACAGCAATTGGCTGTTTCAGCAGTTATGGTCAGCCTAGCTGTTTGGAGAAGAAAGTGCTTTCTGTATCCTTAAAGAAAAGACTCCATTTTGAATGATATGTTGTATTTGTTTGTCTCTGAGCGATGTTCTTTCAATTTCCAGGGGTATTTCATGTTTTCATGGTTTTTTTTAGCTATTGAAAGAGATGGAGAAAGAAGCAGGCAGAAATTCATCCGGTCTGACAATTTTTGCATAAACATGAAATGACCACATGAATCATAGAACATCACTCATAGATGCACAAATACGACGTAACATTCAAAATGCTTGAATCTTTTCTTCAAGTGTCCACGCATACAAAGTCCTTTGAAATGGTTGAATCTTTTCTTCAAGTGTCCACGCATACAAAGTCCTTTGAAATGGTTGAATCTTTTCTTCAAGTGTCCACGCATACAAAGTCCTTTGAAATGGTTGAATCTTTTCTTCAAGTGTCCACGCATACAAAGTCCTTTGAAATGGTTGAATCTTTTCTTCAAGTGTCCACGCATACAAAGTCCTTTGAAATGCTTGAATCTTTCTTGAAAGTGATGTGATTTTCAGATTCTAATAAAGTATTATAAAATGTGTGTTAGTGCGCGTTTGTGTGTGTGTGCGTGTGCGTGCGCGTGTGCGCGCGTGTGTGTGTGTTATTGACCTTCCTGAGTCTGAATAGCATCCTCTCCCATAAAATGTCAAACAGACTGTCAGTTCCCATCTCTGTGTCTGCCAGACTAACTGTATTATCCTCCACACAGGGGACGACCTCAGCATGTTTTTCAAGGTCAGACTCACGCACAAACACATGCATGAATACACAAACGTGCACACACGCACGCACGCACGCACGCACGCACTCACGCTCTCTCTCTCTCTCTCTCTCTCTCTCTCACACACACACACACACACACACACACACACACACACACACACACACACACACACACACACACACACACACACACACACACACACACACACACACACACACACACACACACACACACACACACACATCTTGTCCACACGGACCCACATAATCTCAGTCAACAGCCCGTTCAACCTTTCCTCCTTTTAACATCCTACCTCTTTCAATTCCCCACATCCTCTACCTCTTTCCTCCCTCCATCCCTCCCTTATCAACCTTCAGATACACCCCTCCCTTCAAAGTCCCTTTTTCTTCAACCCTCCATCTCACAGCCCTTCATGGTTCTTACTGTTTTCTCCCATTGAGGTTTTCACAGCTCCTGGGGACAGAAGAGACCACCACAATGGAACGAGAGGATTTCACAATTTTTCTATACCTCTCTCCCTCCTATTCTCTCTCTGTCTGCATATCCCTTCTCACACAGCCTAATTCCCTGTGGTGATTTATGTGGAGGTCTCTGCAGACTCCCTGTGGTGGTTTATGTGGAGGTCTCTGCAGACTCCCTATGGTGGTTTATGTGTGAGGTCTTTGCAGACTCCCTGTGGTGGTTTATGTGGAGGTCTTTGCAGACTCCCTATGGTGGTTTATGTGTGAGGTCTTTGCAGACTCCCTGTGGTGGTTTATGTGGAGGTCTTTGCAGACTCCCTGTGGTGGTTTATGTGGAGGTCTTTGCAGACTCCCTGTGGTGGTTTATGTGTGAGGTCTTTGCAGACTCCCTGTGGTGGTTTATGTGGAGGTCTCTGCAGACCCCCTGTGGTGGTTTATGTGGAGGTCTTTGCAGACTCCCTGTGGTGGTTTATGTGGAGGTCTTTGCAGACTCCCTGTGGTGGTTTATGTGGAGGTCTTTGCAGACTCCCTGTGGTGGTTTATGTGGAGGTCTTTGCAGACTCCCTGTGGTGGTTTATGTGGAGGTCTCTGCAGACCCCCTGTGGTGGTTTATGTGGAGGTCTTTGCAGACTCCCTGTGGTGGTTTATGTGTGAGGTCTTTGCAGACCCCTGTGGTGGTTTATGTGGTGGTCTTTGCAGACTCCCTGTGGTGGTTTATGTGTGAGGTCTTTGCAGACTCCCTGTGGTGGTTTATGTGGAGGTCTCTGCCGATTCCCTGTGGCGGATTATGTGTGAGGTCTTTGCAGACTCCTGTGGTGGTTTATGTGTGAGGTCTTTGCAGACTCCCTGTGGTGGTTTATGTGTGAGGTCTCTGCAGACCCCCTGTGGTGGTTTATGTGGAGGTCTTTGCAGGTTGGCTTAAACCATCCCCTCTACTGACTTCCTAGAACACTCTGTCCTCCCTCTCCTCCGTCCTTTCTCTCTCTCTCCTCCCTCCTTTCTTTCTTCTCTCTCTGTCCTTTCCCCTCTCTCCACCCTCCTTTCCACTCTCTCCTCCCTTCTTTCTCTCTCCTCCCTCTGTCCTTTCCCCTCTCTCCACCCTCCTTTCCCCTCTCTCCTCCCTCCTTTCCCCTCTCTCCTCCCTCCTTTCCCCTCTCTCCTCCCTCCTATTCCCTCTTTCCTCCCTCTGTCCTTTCCACTCTCTCCTCCCTCCTTTCTCTCTCCTCCCTCTGACCTTTCCCCTCTCTCCTCCCTAATTTCTCTCTCCTCCCTCCTCCCTCTCTCCTCCCTCCTTTCTCCTCCCTTAGTCCTTTCTCTCCTCCCTCCTTTCTCTCTCCTACCTCCCTCCTTCCTCCATCTGTCCTTCCAACTTCTCCTCCCTCCCTCCTTTCTCTCTCTCCTCCCTGCTTTCTCTCGCTCCTCCCTCCTTTTTCTCCCCCTCCTCCGCACGCTTGTGTTAAACCATCAGTCTCTCTCTCTCTCCATTTCTCCCCTTGGGTGGGTAAATAAATCGTCACCTCCCTGCTGTGGCCTGAGACCAGAGAGAGACATCAGTATTCTCTGTCTGCCAATGCAGAGGCTAAGCATTTCACATCCTTTACTCTGTTCTTTCCTATTTCCATTCCTCATCCCACATTCCTCTCTCTTTTTCCAGTGTTCTCAATCATTTTCTCTGTTTCTGTTAAACATTGCATTCGGAAAGTATTCAGACCCCTTCCCCTTATCCACATTTTGTTACGTTACAGCCTTATTCTAAAATGGATTAAATACATTTTCCCCTCATCAATGGTTGGACATGGTTTAGAAAGGCACACACCTGTCTACATAAGGCCCCACAGTTGACAGAGCATGTCAAAGCAAAAGCCAAGCCATGAGGTCGAAGGAGAAAGGATTGTGTCGAGGCACAGATCTGGGGAAGTGCACCAAACACATTTCTGTAGCATTGAAGGTCCCCAATAACACAGTGACCTCCATCATTCTTAAATTAAAGCATTTTGGAACCACTAGGACTCTTCCTAGAGCTGATCGCCTGGCAACACTGAGCAATCAGGAGAGAAGGGCCTTGGTCAGGGAGGTGACCAAATCAAATTGTATTGGTCACATACACATGGTTAGCAGATGTTAATGCGAGTGTAGCGTAATGCTTTTGCTTCTACTTCCGACAGTGCAGTAATATCTAATGTCACACCCTGACCATAGTTTGCTTTGTATGTTTATATGTTTCGTTGGGTCAGGGTGTGATCTGAGTGGGCATTCTGTTACATGTCTAGTTTGTCTATTTCTATGTTTGGCCTGATATGTATCTCAATCAGAGGCAGGTGTTAGTCATTGTCTCTGATTGGGAACCATATTTAGGTAGCCTGTTTGGTGTTGGGTTTTGTGGGTGATTGTTCCTGTCTCTGTGTTTGCACCAGATAGGGCTGTTTTGGTTTTTCACATTTCTTGTTTTGTTAGTCTATTCATGTATAGTCTCTTTATTAAAGAACCATGAATAAGAACCACGCTGCGTTTTGGTCCGCCTCTCCTTCACCGCAAGAAAACCGTTACATCTAACAAGTAATCTAACAATTTCAAAACAACTACCTAATACACACCAATCTAAAGGGGTGAATGAGAATATGTACATATAAGTATATGGATGAGCGATGGCCGAGCGGGATAGGCAAGGTGCAATAGATGGTATAAAATACATTATATACATGTGATATGAGTAATGTAAGATATGTAAACATTAAAGTGTCATTATTTAAAGTGCCATTATTTAAAGTGCCATTATTTAAAGTGGCTAGTGATCCATTTGTTAAAGTGGCCAGTGATTGGGTCCCAATGTAGGCAGCATCACTGAGTTAGTGATTGCTGTTTAGCAGTCTGATGGCCTTGAGATATAAACTGTTTTTCAGTCTCTCTGTCCCAGCTTTAATGCACCTGTACTGACCTCGCCTTCTGGATGGTAAGCGGGGTGAACAGGCAGTGGCTCGGGTGGTTGTTGTCCTTGATTATCTTTATGGCCTTCCTGTGACATCGGGTGGTTGTTGTCCTTGATGATCTTTTTGGCCTTCCTGTGACATCGGGTGGTTGTTGTCCTTGATGATCTTTTTGGCCTTCCTGTGACATCGGGTGGTTGTTGTCCTTGATTATCTTCTTGGCCTTCCTGTGACATCGGGTGGTTGTTGTCCTTGATTATCTTCTTGGCCTTCGTGTGACATCGGGTGGTTGTTGTCCTTGATTATCTTCATGGCATTCCTGTGACATCGGGTGCTATTGGTGTCATGGAGAGCAGGTAGTTTGCCCCCAGTGATGCGTTGTGCAGACCTCACCACCCTCTGGAGAGCAGGTAGTTTGCCCCCAGTGATGCGTTGTGCAGACCTCACCACCCTCTGGAGAGCAGGTAGTTTGCCCCCAGTGATGCGTTGTGCAGACCTCACCACCCTCTGGAGAGCAGGTAGTTTGCCCCCAGTGATGCGTTGTGCAGACCTCACCACGCTCTGTTGCGCCTTCTTCACCATGCTGTCTGTGTGGGTGGACCATTTCAGTTTGTCTGTGATGTGTACGCCCAGGAACTTTCCACCTTCTTCACTGCTGTCTCTTCGATGTGGATAGGGGGGTGCTCCCTCTGCTGTTTCATCATCTCCTTTGTTTTGTTTTGTTGACGTTGAGTGAGAGGTTGTTTTCCTGACACCACACTCCCAGAGCCCTCACCTCCTCCCTGTAGGCTGTCTCGTCATTGGTGATCAAGCCCACTACCATTGTGTCGTCTGAAAACTTGATGATTGAGTTGGAGCCGTGCATGGCCACACAGTCGTGGGTGAACAGGGAGTACAGCAGAGGGCTGAGCTCACATCCTTGTGGGGCCTCAGTGTTGAGGGTCAGCGAAGTGGAGATGTTTTCAACCTTCATCACCTGGGGGCGGCCTGTCAGAAAGTCCAGCACCCAGTGGTCACTCTGACAGAGCTCCAAAGTTCCTCTGTGGAGATAGAAGAACCTTCCAGAAGGACAACCAATCTTTGCAGCACTCCACCAATCGGCATTTATGGTAGAGTGGCCAAACGGAAGCCAGTCCAAAGTAAAAGGCACATGACAGCCCGCTTGGA
>NC_068443.1:12608347-12650847 GCF_023373465.1 Oncorhynchus keta | reverse complement strand
TCTGGTTGGATACAACTACAATTACAGCTACCAATCACTTCTCTGGTTGGATACAACTACAATTACAGCTACCAATCACTTCTCTGGTTGGATACAACTGCAACTACAGCTACCAATCACTTCTCTGGTTGGATACAACTACAATTACAGCTACCAATCACTTCTCTGGTTGGATACAACTACAATTACAGCTACCAATCACTTCTCTGGTTGGATACACTACAATTACAGCTACCAATTACTTATCTGGTTGGATACAACTGCAACTACAGCTACCAATCACTTCTCTGGTTGGATACAACTACAATTATTGCTTCCAATTACTTCTCTGGTTGGATACAACTACAATTACAGCTACCAATCACTTCTCTGGTTGGATACAACTACAATTATTGCTTCCAATTACTTCTCTGGTTGGATACAACTACAATTACAGCTACCAATCACTTCTCTGGTTGGATACAACTACAATTACAGCTACTAATCACTTCTCTGGTTGGATACAACTGCAACTACAGCTTCAGCTACCAGTTCACTGCAGACAATTATCCAATATAACCCACAGGTCTCACACACAATCGCTCACATTCATCCACAGGTAAACACACACACTCGCTCACATTCATCCACAGGTAAACACACACACTCGCTCACATTCATCCACAGGTAAACACACACACTCGCTCACATTCATCCACAGGTAAGCACACACACGCTCACATTCATCCACAGGTAAACACACACACTCGCTCACATTCATCCACAGGTAAGCACACACACGCTCACATTCATCCACAGGTAAGCACACACTCGCTCACATTCATCCACCGGTAAACACACACACTCCTCTTTCCCTCTCTGATCTTTTCTCTCTCTCCTAACCCTGGTGAGAGAGTGTCAGACTGGTCAGGGTAGAGAGCCGCATAATGACACACACACAGTCATCTATTGACCTCAGTATGTTTATGAGTTGGTATGTTTATGTCTGTGTGTATGAGTATGTGCAAACATCTGATTGCATCTGTGTGTGCGTGTGTTTGTGTGTGTGTGTGTGTCACGTTTACACCTTTGTGTATTATGAGTGCGTGTGTGTGTGTGTTTGGCTCATGGTTACTGTCAGTAGAAGTTAACTCACCCAGGACTGAAGCGTGGTCCCTGTTCCCTCCTCATCGGTGCCTGTGTGTGTGTGTGACGTGTGTGTGATGTTTGTGCGTGTGATGTGTGTGTGTTCCCCGACACTGTGTCCCTCTCTTGTCTCTGTCCATATGTTTGAGAAGCTCTACATGTGCCAGTCTACCTCTCCTCCAATCCTCTGGTCTTCAGATCCCTTTTTCTCTCTCTCTTCGTCAGCGTCCCTCGTTCTCAGCCTCTAGCATCAGCAGCTGTGGCAAACAAGCCACTCATCCCTCCTTCCTTCACTCTCTTCTATGTCTCTCTTCCAGTTTTTTTGCAAAAACACACAGACGGAGGAGGGGCGGGGTGTGGGATCTCCTCCCAAGAGACGGTGCTCCTCAGTGGGGGTGTGTGCTCACCGTCTCCCCTGGAATGGGTCTGGTTCTCTGTCTGTGTGTGAGAGAGAACGGGAGCTCTGTTGCTGTAGCTGTTGACTCTGCCTCTTTTACAGTGTGCGTCTCTCTCAGTGTCAGCGTCTCACTCGCTCTCGCTCTCACTCTCTCCCTACTCTTTCTCTCTCCCTTCTCTTTCTCTCGCTCTCTCCCTTCTCCAGCCCTCTCCCTGCTCTTTCTCTCTCTCGCTCTATTTCTTCTTCTTTCTTTCTCTCTCTCTCTCACTCTCTCTTTGCCTCTGTCTCCCAGTCTCTTCTCTCTCATGCTCTCTCTGCCTATTTCTCTCTGTCTCTCTCTTTTGCTCTCTCCCACTCTCTCTTCATCGCACTCTCTATATTTCTCCCTCTCTCTCTCTCTCTCTCTCTCTCTCTCTCTCTCTCTCTCTCTCTCTCTCTCTCTCTCTCTCTCTCTCTCTCTCTCTCTCTCTCTCTCTCTCTCTCTCTCTCTTTCTCTCTCTCTCGCCACTCTTTGTCTAACTGTCTCTGCCTATCGCTGCTGTTGGGCTTAGGGCTAAGGGATCTTCTTGCAAGAGTCAGACGGGAATAAATTCGTAACATTGTAATACATACATCTATAATATGTCTTTATATTTTATTGTTTATTTCACAGAGAGAGAGAGAGAGAGAGAGAGAGAGAGAGAGAGAGAGAGAGAGAGAGAGAGAGAGAGAGAGAGAGAGAGAGAGAGAGAGAGAGAGAGAGAGAGAGAGAGAGAGAAAAGGTATATGCATTGTGGTGTCCTGTCAGAGTGGATCAGATCATCAGGCAGCTGCGTTCAGGCAAAGGGAAGAACATACACATACACACGTACTCCCACACTCCCTGCATGCCCATCACAGTAAAGGAGAAGTCTGCCACCCTGACCCAGAGGCCAAGGAGCACCTGACCCAGAGGCCAAGGAGCACCTGACCCAGAGGCCAAGGAGCACCTGCTTCACCGCTAACACACACACACAAGTCACACACGCTATAGCTGGCTACTGTATAGTCACACACACTATAGCTGGCTACTGTATAGTCACACACACTATAGCTGGCTACTGTATAGTCACACACACTATAGCTGGCTACTGTATAGTCACACACACTATAGCTGGCTACTGTATAGTCACACACACTATAGCTGGCTACTGTATAGTCACACACACACTATAGCTGGCTACTGTATAGTCAGTCACACACACTATAGCTGACTACTGTAAAGTCACACACACACTATAGCTGGCTACTGTATAGTCACACACACTATAGCTGGCTACTGTATAGTCACACACACTAAAGCTGGGTACTGTAAAATCACACACACACACTATAGCTGGGTACTGTAAAGTCACACACACACTAAAGCTGGGTACTGTAAAATCACACACACACACTATAGCTGACTACTGTAAAGTCACACACAAACACTATAGCTGACTACTGTAAAGTCACACGCACACTAAAGCTGGGTACTGTAAAGTCACACACACACTAAAGCTGGGTACTGTAAAGTCACACACACACTAAAGCTGGGTACTGTAAAGTCACACACACACTAAAGCTGGGTACTGTAAAGTCACACACACACTAAAGCTGGGTACTGTAAAGTCACACACACACTAAAGCTGGGTACTGTAAAGTCACACACACACTAAAGCTGGGTACTGTAAAGTCACACACACACTAAAGCTGGGTACTGTAAAATCACACACACACACTATAGCTGGCTACTGTAAAGTCACACACACACTAAAGCTGGGTACTGTAAAGTCACACACACACTAAAGCTGGGTACTGTAAAGTCACACACACACTAAAGCTGGGTACTGTAAAGTCACACACACACTAAAGCTGGCTATATTAAAGTCACACATCATAGATGTCTGCTGTAAAGTCACACACCATAGATGTCTGCTGTAAAGTCACACACCATAGATGTCTGCTGTAAAGTCACATACAGACCAGAGCAAAGGCTTCAGTACCTCTGGTACTCTGGATATGGAAAATGAGTTCATCAAGAAGTGGTAGTTGTAATCAATTATTCATTTTTTATGTATAGTTGTTCCTTTGGAATCTTTAGCTGTAGTCAGTCAAGTCAGAATGAGACAGTAAGTCACAGATGGCAGCTTTGAAGGAGACGAGAGACCTTCAACCCCATATGGCCATGCATACCACACACAAACCACAAAAAAGTGAATGCGCAAATACATTCACACACATCTTACATGACCCAGGTCAACAGAAAACCTGCACCTACAACTCAAATCAAATCAAATCAAATTTATTTATATAGCCCTTCGTACATCAGCTGATATCTCAAAGTGCTGTACAGAAACCCAGCCTAAAACCCAGCCTAAAACTCCCTCATATAATACACACAGCCAGAGATACAGCCTAGCAGTCTGTTCTCCATTTTGGTAAACACATGTTCCATGAAACTCTAACTAGGACTATAACATGTTCCATGACCATAACACTCTAACTAGGTTTATAACATGTTCCATGACACTCTAACTAGGTTTATAACATGTTGCATGACCATAACACTCTAACTAGGTTTATAACATGTTGCATGACCATAACACTCTAACTAGGATTATAACATGTTCCATGACACTCTAACTAGGATTATAACATGTACCATGACACTCTAACTAGGATTATAACATGTTGCATGACCATAACACTCTAACTAGGTTTATAACATGTTGCATGACCATAACACTCTAACTAGGATTATAACATGTTCCATGACACTCTAACTAGGATTATAACATGTACCATGACACTCTAACTAGGATTATAACATGTTCCATGACACTCTAACTAGGATTATAACATGTTCCATGACACTCTAACTAGGTTTATAACATGTTCCATGACACTCTAACTAGGATTATAACATGTTCCATGACACTCTAACTAGGATTATAACATGTTGCATGACCATAACACTCTAACTAGGATTATAACATGTTCCATGACACTCTAACTAGGATTATAACATGTTCCATGACCATAACACTCTAACTAGGATTATAACATGTTCCATGACACTCTAACTAGGATTATAACATGTTCCATGACCATAACACTCTAACTAGGATTATAACATGTTCCATGACACTCTAACTAGGATTATAACATGTTCCATGACCATAACACTCTAACTAGGATTATAACATGTTCCATGACACTCTAACTAGGATTATAACATGTTGCATGACCATAACACTCTAACTAGGATTATAACATGTTCAATGACACTCTAACTAGGATTATAACATGTTCCATGACCATAACACTCTAACTAGGTTTATAACATGTTCCATGACACTCTAACTAGGATTATAACATGTTCCATGACACTCTAACTAGGATTATAACATGTTCCAACACTCTAACTAGGTTTATAACATGTTCCATGACACTCTAACTAGGATTATAACATGTTACCATGACACTCTAACTAGGATTATAACATGTTCCATGACATAACACTCTAACTAGGATTATAACATGTTCCATGACACTCTAACTAGGTTTATAACATGTTCCATGACACTCTAACTAGGTTTATAACATGTTCCATGACACTCTAACTAGGATTATAACATGTTCCATGACCATAACACTCTAACTAGGATTATAACATGTTCCATGACACTCTAACTAGGATTATAACATGTTCCATGACACTCTAACTAGGATTATAACATGTTCCATTACATAACACTCTAACTAGGATTATAACATGTTCCATGATAACACTCTAACTAGGATTATAACATGTTCCATGACAATAACACTCATTACATTTACAACATTTAGGATTATAACATGTTCCATGACACTCTAACTAGGATTATAACATGTTCCATGACCATAACACTCTAACTAGGATTATAACATGTTCCATGACACTCTAACTAGGATTATAACATGTTCCATGACCATAACACTCTAACTAGTGATTATAACATGTTCATTGGGGGCCAGACACTCTAACTAGTTTTATAACATGTTCCTCAGTGGACACTCTAACTAGGATTATAACATGCCCTTGTTTGGGTGTAGGGCCTGATCAGAGCCTGGAGGTACTTATGCATGTTCCCTGACAGCTCCTAACTAGGCATTATGGTCATGTTCCATGACACTAACTAGGATTATAACATGTTCCATGACACTCTGGGAAGGTTGAACAACACTCTAACTAGGATTATAACATGTTCCATGCACAGGCAACACTCTAACAGTTTATAACATGTTCAAGTGCCTGGATTGACACTCTAACTAGGATTATAACATGTTCCATGACTAGGAATAACACTCTAACTAGGGTTTATAACATGTTTCGTGCATGAGATCATAACACTCTAACTAGGATTATAACATGTTCCATGACACTTAGGTGGTGATTAACACTCTGTTCCATGACATGCAGATTATGCATGTTCCATGACACTCTAACTAGGATTATTATAACAATGATAGGTTATACCATGTGAGGTTATGACAGACCAAGTGACTTGGTGTATAGCGAGAATAGGAGAGGGCCTAGAACAGAGCCCTGGGGGACACTCTAACTAGGATTATAACATGTTCCATGACCATAACACTCTAACTAGGATTATAACATGTTCCATGACGGAGATAACACTCTAACTAGGATTATAACATGTTGATGACAGTATCGAACACCTAACTAGGATTATAACATGCAGAGGAGAGAGAGTTAGCTTTAGCTAGCCTCCGTGATATAGAGCAGTCTCAGTTCCATGACAGTCTAGACAGATTATAACTAGTCTAGACAATGACTAGACACTCAAACCAGGTTTATAACATGCTCCATGACAATAACACTCTAACTAAGATTATAACATGTTCCATGACAATAACACTCTAACTAGGTTTATAACATGTTCCATGACAATAAAACTCTAACTAGTTTTATAAAATGTTCCATTACACTCTAACTAGGTTAATAACATGTTCCATTACACTCTAACTAGATTTATAACATGTTCCATGACAATAACACTCAAACAAGGTTTATAACATATTCCATGACAATAACACTCTAACTAGGTTTATAACATGTTCCATGACAATTGCACTCTAACTAGTTTTATAACATGTTCCATGACAATAACACTCTAACTAGGTTTATAACATGTTCCATGACAATAACACTCTAACTAGGTTTATAACATGTTCCATGACAATAACACTCTAACTAGGTTTATAACATGTTCCATGACACTCTAACTAGGTTTATAACATGTTCCATTACACTCTAACTAGGATTATAACATGTTCCATGACCATAACACTCTAACTAGGATTATAACATGTTCCATGACACTCTAACTAGGTTTATAACATGTTCCATGACAATAACACTCTAACTAGGATTATAACATGTTCCATTACAATAACACTCTAACTAGGTTTATAACATGTTCCATGACAATAACACTCTAACTAGGTTTATAACATGTTCCATGACACTCTAACTAGGTTTATAACATGTTCCATGACAATAACACTCTAACTAGGTTTATAACATGTTCCATGACACTCTAACTAGGTTTATAACATGTTCCATTACACTCTAACTAGGTTTATAACATGTTCCATGACAATAACACTCTAACTAGGTTTATAACATGTTCCATGACACTCTAACTAGGTTTATAACATGTTCCATGACAATAACACTCTAACTAGGTTTATAACATGTTACAATGACACTCTAACTAGGATTATAACATGTTCCATAACACTCTAACTAGGTTTATAACATGTTCCATGACACTCTAACTAGGTTTATAACATGTTCCATTACAATAACACTCTAACTAGGTTTATAACATGTTCCATTACAATAACACTCTAACTAGGATTATAACATGTTCCATGACACTCTAACTAGGATTATAACATGTTCCATGACCATAACACTCTAACTAGGTTTATAACATGTTCCATGACACTCTAACTAGGATTATAACATGTTCCATGACCATAACACTCTAACTAGGATTATAACATGTTCCATGACAATAACACTCTAACTAGGTTTATAACATGTTCCATGACAATAACACTCTAACTAGGTTTATAACATGTTCCATGACAATAACACTCTAACTAGGTTTATAACATGTTCCATGACACTCTAACTAGGATTATAACATGTTGCATGACCATAACACTCTAACTAGGATTATAACATGTTCCATGACAATAACACTCTAACTAGGTTTATAACATGTTCCATGACAATAACACTCTAACTAGGTTTATAACATGTTCCATGACAATAACACTCTAACTAGGATTATAACATGTTCCATGACACTAACTAGGTTAATAACATGTTATGACACTCTAACTAGGTTATAACATGTTCCATGACACTCTAACTAGGTTTATAACATGTTCCATTACAATAACACTCTAACTAGGTTTATAACATGTTCCATGACAATAACACTCTAACTAGGTTTATAACATGTTCCATGACAATAACACTCTAACTAGGTTTATAACATGTTCCATGACAATAACACTCTAACTAGGTTTATAACATGTTCCATGACAATAACACTCTAACTAGGTTTATAACATGTTCCATGACACTCTAACTAGGTTTATAACATGTTCCATTACACTCTAACTAGGTTTATAACATGTTCCATTACAATAACACTCTAACTAGGTTTATAACATGTTCCATGACAATAACACTCTAACTAGGTTTATAACATGTTCCATTACAATAACACTCTAACTAAGATTATAACATGTTCCATTACAATAACACTCTAACTAGGTTTATAACATGTTCCATGACACTCTAACTAGGTTTATAACATGTTCCATTACAATAACACTCTAACTAGGTTTATAACATGTTCCATGACAATAACACTCTAACTAGGTTTATAACATGTTCCATGACAATAACACTCTAACTAGGTTTATAACATGTTCCATGACACTCTAACTAGGTTTATAACATGTTCCATTACAATAACACTCTAACTAGGTTTATAACATGTTCCATTACAATAACACTCTAACTAGGTTTATAACATGTTCCATGACACTCTAACTAGGTTTATAACATGTTCCATTACAATAACACTCTAACTAAGATTATAACATGTTCCATGACACTCTAACTAGGTTTATAACATGTTCCATGACACTCTAACTAGGATTATAACATGTTCCATTACAATAACACTCTAACTAGGTTTATAACATGTTCCATTACAATAACACTCTAACTAAGATTATAACATGTTCCATGACAATAACACTCTAACTAGGTTTATAACATGTTCCATGACAATAACACTCTAACTAGGTTTATAACATGTTCCATGACACTCTAACTAAGATTATAACATGTTCCATGACAATAACAATCTAACTAGGTTTATAAAATGTTCCATTCCACTCTAACAAGGTTTATGACACGTTCCATTACAATAACACTCTAACTAGGTTTATAACATGTTCCATTACAATAACACTCTAACTAAGATTATAACATGTTCCATGACACTCTAACTAGGTTAATAACATGTTCCATGACAATAACACTCAAACTAGGTTTATAACATGTTCCATGACACTCTAACTAGGTTTATAACATGTTCCATTACAATAACACTCTAACTAGGTTTATAACATGTTCCATTACACTCTAACTAGGTTTATAACATGTTCCATTACAATAACACTCTAACTAGGTTTATAGCATGTTCCATTACAATAACACTCTAACTAAGATTATAACATGTTCCATTACAATAACACTCTAACTAGGTTTATAGCATATTCGATGACAATAACACTCTAACTAGGTTTATAACATGTTCCATGACAATTGCACTCTAACTAGTTTTATAACATGTTCCATGACAATAACACTCTAACTAGGTTTATAACATGTTCCATGACAATAACACTCTAACTAGTTGTATAACATGTTCCATGACACTCTAACTAGGTTTATAACATGTCCCATTACACTCTAACTAGGTTTATAACATGTTCCATGACAATAACACTCTAACTAGGTTTATAACATATTCCATGACAATACCACTCTAACTAGGTTTATAACATGTTCCATTACAATAACACTCTAACTAAGATTATAACATGTTCCATTACAATAACACTCTAACTAGGTTTATAACATGTTCCATGACAATAACACTCTAACTAGGTTTATAACATGTTCCATGACACTCTAACTAGGTTTATAACATGTTCCATTACAATAACACTCTAACTAGGTTTATAACATGTTCCATGACAATAACACTCTAACTAGGTTTATAACATGTTCCATGACACTCTAACTAGGTTTATAACATGTTCCATGACAATAACACTCAAACCAGGTTTATGACACGTTCCACGACACTCTAACTAGGTTAATAACATGTTCCATGACAATAACACTCTAACTAGGTTTATAGCATGTTCCATTACAATAACACTCTAACTAAGATTATAACATGTTCCATGACACTCTAACTAGGTTTATAACATGTTCCATGACACTCTAACTAGGTTTATAACATGTTCCATTACAATAACACTCAAACAAGGTTTATAACATGTTCCATTACAATAGACCAACCAAGATTATAACATGTTCCATAACACTCTAACTAGGTTAATAACATGTTCCATGACAATAACACTCTAACTAGGTTTATAACATGTTCCATGACAATAACACTCTAACTAGGTTTATAACATGTTCCATTGCAATAACACTCTAACTAAGATTATAACATGTTCCATGACACTCTGACTAGGTTTATAACATGTTCCATGACAATAACACCAAACTAGGTTTATAACATGTTCCATGACACTCTAACTAGGTTTATAACATGTTCCATTACAATAACACTCTAACTAGGTTTATAACATGTTCCATTACACTTAACTAGGTTTATAACATGTTCCATTACAATAACACTCTAACTAGGTTTATAGCATGTTCCATTAGCGATAACACTCTAACCAGATTATAACATGTTCCATTACAATAACACTCTAACTAGGTTTATAGCATATTCGATGACAATAACACTCTAACTAGGTTTATAACATGTTCCATGACAATTGCACTCTAACTAGTTTTATAACATGTTCCATGACAATAACACTCTAACTAGGTTTATAACATGTTCCATGACAATAACACTCTAACTAGTTTTATAACATGTTCCATGACACTCTAACTAGGTTTATAACATGTTCCATGACAATAACACTCTAACTAGGTTTATAACATGTTCCATGACAATAACACTCTAACTAGGTTTATAACATGTTCCATTATAATAACACTCTAACTGAGATTATAACATGTTCCATTACAATAACACTCTAACTAGGTTTATAACATGTTCCATGACAATAACACTCTAACTAGTTTTATAACATGTTCCATGACACTCTAACTAGGTTTATAACATGTTCCATGACAATAACACTCTAACTAGGTTTATAACATGTTCCATGACAATAACACTCTAACTAGGTTTATAACATGTTCCATTACAATAACACTCTAACTGAGATTATAACATGTTCCATTACAATAACACTCTAACTGAGATTATAACATGTTCCATGACACTCTAACTAGGTTAATAACATGTTCCATGACACTCTAACTAGGTTAATAACATGTTCCATGACACTCTAACTAGGTTTATAACATGTTCCATTACAATAACACTCTAACTAGGTTTATAACATGTTCCATGACAATTGCACTCTAACTAGTTTTATAACATGTTCCATGACAATAACACTCTAACTAGGTTTATAACATGTTCCATGACAATAACACTCTAACTAGGTTTATAACATGTTCCATGACAATAACACTCTAACTAGTTGTATAACATGTTCCATGACACTCTAACTAGGTTTATAACATGTTCCATTACACTCTAACTAGGTTTATAACATGTTCCATGACAATAACACTCTAACTAGGTTTATAACATATTCCATGACAATACCACTCTAACTAGGTTTATAACATGTTCCATTACAATAACACTCTAACTAAGATTATAACATGTTCCATTACAATAACACTCTAACTAGGTTTATAACATGTTCCATGACACTCTAACTAGGTTTATAACATGTTCCATTACAATAACACTCAAACAAGGTTTATAACATGTTCCATTACAATAACACTCTAACTAGGTTTATAACATGTTCCATGACAATAACACTCTAACTAGGTTTATAACATGTTCCATGACACTCTAACTAGGTTTATAACATGTTCCATGACAATAACACTCTAACTAGGTTTATAACATGTTCCACGACACTCTAACTAGGTTAATAACATGTTCCATGACAATAACACTCTAACTAGGTTTATAGCATGTTCCATTACAATAACACTCTAACTAAGATTATAACATGTTCCATGACACTCTAACTAGGTTTATAACATGTTCCATGACACTCTAACTAGGTTTATAACATGTTCCATTACAATAACACTCTAACAAGGTTTATAACATGTTCCATTACATAACACTCTAACTAAGATTATAACATGTTCCATGACACTCTAAACTAGGTTTATAACATGTTCCATGACAATAACACTCTAACTAGGTTTATAACATGTTCCATGACAATAACACTCTAACTAGGTTTATAACATGTTCCATGACAATAACACTCTAACTAGGTTTATAACATGTTCCAGATGTTTGCATAACACTCTAACTAGATTATAACATGTTCCATTACATGACACTCTAACTAGGTTTATAACATGTTCCATGACAATAACACTCAAACTAGGTTTATAACATGTTCCATGACACTCTAACTAGGTTTATAACATGTTCCATTACAATAACACTCTAACTAGGTTTATAACATGTTCCATTACACTCTAACTAGGTTTATAACATGTTCCATAACACTCTAACTAGGTTTATAACATGTTCCATGACAATAACACTCTAACTAGGTTTATAACATGTTCCATTACAATAACACTCTAACTAGGTTTATAGCATATTGTTCCATGACACTCTAACTAGGTTTATAACATGTTCCATGACAATAACACTCTAACTAGGTTTATAACATGTTCCATGACAATAACACTCTAACTAGGTTTATAACATGTTCCATGACAATAACACTCTAACTAGTTTATAACATGTTCCATGACATTAACAGGTTTATAACATGTTCCATTACACACTCTAACTAGGTTTATAACATGTTCCATGACAATAACACTCTAACTAGGTTTATAACATGTTCATTACATGACACTCTAACTAGGTTTATAACATGTTCCATTACAATAACACTCTAACTAAGATTATAACATGTTCCATTACAATAACACTCTAACTAGGTTTATAACATGTTCCATGACAATAACACTCTAACTAGGTTTATAACATGTTCCATGACACTCTAACTAGGTTTATAACATGTTCCATGACAATAACACTCTAACTAGGTTTATAACATGTTCCACGACACTCTAACTAGGTTAATAACATGTTCCATGACAATAACACTCTAACTAGGTTTATAGCATGTTCCATTACAATAACACTCTAACTAAGATTATAACATGTTCCATGACACTCTAACTAGGTTTATAACATGTTCCATGACACTCTAACTAGGTTTATAACATGTTCCATTACAATAACACTCAAACAAGGTTTATAACATGTTCCATTACAATAACACTCTAACTAAGATTATAACATGTTCCATAACACTCTAACTAGGTTAATAACATGTTCCATGACAATAACACTCTAACTAGGTTTATAACATGTTCCATTACAATAACACTCTAACTAGGTTTATAACATGTTCCATGACAATAACACTCTAACTAGGTTTATAACATGTTCCATTACAATAACACTCTAACTAAGATTATAACATGTTCCATGACACTCTAACTAGGTTTATAACATGTTCCATGACAATAACACTCTAACTAGGTTTATAACATGTTCCATGACACTCTAACTAGGTTTATAACATGTTCCATTACAATAACACTCTAACTAGGTTTATAACATGTTCCATTACACTCTAACTAGGTTTATAACATGTTCCATTACAATAACACTCTAACTAGGTTTATAGCATGTTCCATTACAATAACACTCTAACTAAGATTATAACATGTTCCATTACAATAACACTCTAACTAGGTTTATAGCATATTCGATGACAATAACACTCTAACTAGGTTTATAACATGTTCCATGACAATTGCACTCTAACTAGTTTTATAACATGTTCCATGACAATAACACTCTAACTAGGTTTATAACATGTTCCATGACAATAACACTCTAACTAGTTTTATAACATGTTCCATGACACTCTAACTAGGTTTATAACATGTTCCATGACAATAACACTCTAACTAGGTTTATAACATGTTCCATGACAATAACACTCTAACTAGGTTTATAACATATTCCATGACAATACCACTCTAACTAGGTTTATAACATGTTCCATTACAATAACACTCTAACTAGGTTTATAACATGTTCCATGACAATAACACTCTAACTAGTTTTATAACATGTTCCATGACACTCTAACTAGGTTTATAACATGTTCCATGACAATAACACTCTAACTAGGTTTATAACATGTTCCATGACAATAACACTCTAACTAGGTTTATAACATGTTCCATTACAATAACACTCTAACTGAGATTATAACATGTTCCATTACAATAACACTCTAACTGAGATTATAACATGTTCCATGACACTCTAACTAGGTTAATAACATGTTCCATGACACTCTAACTAGGTTAATAACATGTTCCATGACACTCTAACTAGGTTTATAACATGTTCCATTACAATAACACTCTAACTAGGTTTATAACATGTTCCATGACAATTGCACTCTAACTAGTTTTATAACATGTTCCATGACAATAACACTCTAACTAGGTTTATAACATGTTCCATGACAATAACACTCTAACTAGGTTTATAACATGTTCCATGACAATAACACTCTAACTAGTTTATAACATGTTCCATGACACTCTAACTAGGTTTATAACATGTTCCATTACACTCTAACTAGGTTTATAACATGTTCCATGACAATAACACTCTAACTAGGTTTATAACATGTTCCATGACAATAACACTCAAACAAGGTTTATAACATGTTCCATTACAATAACACTCTAACTAGGTTTATAACATGTTCCATGACAATAACACTCTAACTAAGATTATAACATGTTCCATGACACTCTAACTAGGTTAATAACATGTTCCGTTACAATAACACTCTAACTAGGTTTATAACATGTTCCATGACACTCTAACTAGGTTAATAACATGTTCCATTACAATAACACTCTAACTAGGTTTATAACATGTTCCATTACAATAACACTCTAACTAAGATTATAACATGTTCCATGACACTCTAACTAGGTTAATAACATGTTCCATTACAATAACACTCTAACTAGGTTTATAACATGTTCCATTACACTCTAACTAGGTTTATAACATGTTCCATTACAATGACACTCTAACTAGGTTTATAACATGTTCCATGACACTCTAACTAGGTTTATAACATGTTCCATGACAATAACACTCTAACTAGTTTTATAACATGTTCCATGACACTCTAACTAGGTTTATAACATGTTCCATGACAATAACACTCTAACTAGGTTTATAACATGTTCCATGACAATAACACTCTAACTAGGTTTATAACATGTTCCATTACAATAACACTCTAACTGAGATTATAACATGTTCCATTACAATAACACTCTAACTGAGATTATAACATGTTCCATGACACTCTAACTAGGTTAATAACATGTTCCATGACACTCTAACTAGGTTTATAACATGTTCCATTGCAATAACACTCTAACTAGGTTTATAACATGTTCCATGACACTCTAACTAGGTTTATAACATGTTCCATTACAATAACACTCTAACTAGGTTTATAACATGTTCCATGACACTCTAACTAGGTTAATAACATGTTCCATGACACTCTAACTAGGTTTATAACATGTTCCATTACAATAAACTAGGTTTATAACATGTTCCATGACAATAACACTCTAACTAGGTTTATAACATGTTCCATGACACTCTAACTAGGTTTATAACATGTTCCATGACAATAACACTCTAACTAGGTTTATAACATGTTCCATGACAATAACACTCTAACTAGTTTATAACATGTTCCATGACACTCTAACTAGGTTTATAACATGTTCCATGACAATAACACTCTAACTAGGTTTATAACATGTTCCATGACAATTCTAACAGTTTTATAACAATGACACTCTAACTAGGTTTATAACATGTTCCATGACAATAACACTCTAACTAGGTTTATAACATGTTCCATGACAATAACACTCTAACTAGGTTTATAACATGTTCCATTACAATAACACTCTAACTAGGTTTATAACATGTTCCATTACAATAACACTCTAACTAGGTTTATAACATGTTCCATGACACTTCCATGTTCCATTACAATAACACTCTAACTAAGTTTATAACATGTTCCATGACACCACTAGGTTTACAACATGTTCCATGACACTCTAACTAGGTTTATAACATGTTCCATGACAATAACACTCAAACCAGGGTTATGACATGTTCCATGACACTCTAACTAGGATTATAACATGTTCCATGACACTCTAACTAGGTTTATAACATGTTCCATTACAATAACACTCTAACTAGGTTTATAACATGTTCCATGACAATAACACTCTAACTAGGTTTATAACATGTTCCATGACAATAACACTCTAACTCGTTTTATAACATGTTCCCTGACACTCTAATTAGGTTTATAACATGTTCCATGACACTCTAACTAGGTTTATAACATGTTCCATGACACTCTAACTAGGTTTATAACATGTTCCTGACACTAACTAGGTTAATAACATGTTCCATGACAATAACACTCTAACTAGGTTTATAGCATGTTCCATTACAATAACACTCTAACTAAGATTATAACATGTTCCATGACACTCTAACTAGGTTTATAACATGTTCCATGACACTCTAACTAGGTTTATAACATGTTCCATTACAATAACACTCAAACAAGGTTTATAACATGTTTTACAATTACAATAACACTCTAACTAAGATTATAACATGTTCCATAACACTCTAACTAGGTTAATAACATGTTCCATGACAATAACACTCTAACTAGGTTTATAACATGTTCCATGACAATTCTAACTAGGTTTATAACATGTTCCATTACAATAACACTCTAACTAAGATTATAACTTGTTCCATGACAAAAACACTCTAACTAGGTTTATAACATGTTCCATGACAATAACACTCTAACTAGGTTTATAACATGTTCCATGACACTCTAACTAAGATTATAACATGTTCCATGACAATAACAATCTAACTAGGTTTATAAAATGTTCCATTCCACTCTAACAAGGTTTATGACACGTTCCATTACAATAACACTCTAACTAGGTTTATAACATGTTCCATTACAATAACACTCTAACTAAGATTATAACATGTTCCATGACACTCTAACTAGGTTAATAACATGTTCCGTTACAATAACACTCTAACTAGGTTTATAACATGTTCCATGACACTCTAACTAGGATAATAACATGTTCCATGACACTCTAACTAGGTTTATAACATGTTCCATTACAATAACACTCTAACTAGGTTTATAACTAATGTTAACATGTTCCATGACAATAAACTCTAACTAGTTTTATAACATGTTCCATGACTAACACTCTAGGTTTATAACATGTTCCATGACACTCTAACTAGGTTTATAACATGTTCCATGACACTCTAACTAGGTTTATAACATGTTCCATAACACTCTAACTAGGTTTATAACATGTTCCATGACACTCTAACTAGGTTTATAACATGTTCCATGACACTCTAACTAGGTTTATAGCATGTTCCATTACAATAACACTCTAACTAAGATTATAACATGTTCCATGACACTCTAACTAGGTTTATAACATGTTCCATGACAATAACACTCTAACTAGGTTTATAGCATGTTCCATTACAATAACACTCTAACTAAGATTATAACATGTTCCATGACACTCTAACTAGGTTTATAACATGTTCCATGACACTCTAACTAGGTTTATAACATGTTCCATTACAATAACACTCAAACAAGGTTTATAACATGTTCCATTACAATAACACTCTAACTAAGATTATAACATGTTCCATAACACTCTAACTAGGTTAATAACATGTTCCATGACAATAACACTCTAACTAGTTTTATAACATGTTCCATGACAATAACACTAACTAGGTTTATAACATGTTCCATTCCATTACAATAACACTCTAACTAGGTTTATAACATGTTCCATTACAATTCCATTATAACATGTTCCATTACAATAACACTCTAACTGAGATTATAACATGTTCCATGACACTCTAACTAGGTTAATAACATGTTCCATGACACTCTAACTAGGTTTATAACATGTTCCATTGCAATAACACTCTAACTAGGTTTATAACATGTTCCATGACACTCTAACTAGGTTTATAACATGTTCCATTACAATAACACTCTAACTAGGTTTATAACATGTTCCATGACACTCTAACTAGGTTAATAACATGTTCCATGACACTCTAACTAGGTTTATAACATGTTCCATTACAATAACACTCTAACTAGGTTTATAACATGTTCCATGACAATAACACTCTAACTAGGTTTATAACACGTTCCATGACACTCTAACTAGGTTTATAACATGTTCCATGACAATAACACTCTAACTAGGTTTATAACATGTTCCATGACAATAACACTCTAACTAGGTTTATAACATGTTCCATGACACTCTAACTAGGTTTATAACATGTTCCATGACAATAACACTCTAACTAGGTTTATAACATGTTCCATGACAATAACACTCTAACTAGTTTTATAACATGTTCCATGACACTCTAACTAGGTTTATAACATGTTCCATGACAATAACACTCTAACTAGGTTTATAACATGTTCCATGACAATAACACTCTAACTAGGTTTATAACATGTTCCATTACAATAACACTCTAACTGAGATTATAACATGTTCCATTACAATAACACTCTAACTAGGTTTATAACATGTTCCATGACACTCTAACTAGGTTTATAACATGTTCCATTACAATAACACTCTAACTAAGATTATAACATGTTCCATAACACTCTAACTAGGTTAATAACATGTTCCATGACACTCTAACTAGTTTATAACATGTTCCATATAACATCAAACCAGGTTATGACACGTTCCATGACACTCTAACTAGGATAATAACATGTTCCATGACACTCTAACTAGGTTTATAACATGTTCCATTACAATAACACTCTAACTAGGTTTATAACATGTTCCATGACAATAACACTCTAACTAGGTTTATAACATGTTCCATGACAATAACACTCTAACTAGTTTTATAACATGTTCCCTGACACTCTAATTAGGTTTATAACATGTTCCATGACACTCTAACTAGGTTTATAACATGTTCCATGACACTCTAACTAGGTTTATAACATGTTCCATGACACTCTAACTAGGTTAATAACATGTTCCATGACAATAACACTCTAACTAGGTTTATAGCATGTTCCATTACAATAACACTCTAACTAAGATTATAACATGTTCCATGACACTCTAACTAGGTTTATAACATGTTCCATGACACTCTAACTAGGTTTATAACATGTTCCATTACAATAACACTCAAACAAGGTTTATAACATGTTCCATTACAATAACACTCTAACTAAGATTATAACATGTTCCATAACACTCTAACTAGGTTAATAACATGTTCCATGACAATAACACTCTAACTAGGTTTATAACATGTTCCATGACAATAACACTCTAACTAGGTTTATAACATGTTCCATTACAATAACACTCTAACTAAGATTATAACATGTTCCATGACACTCTAACTAGGTTTATAACATGTTCCATGACAATAACACTCAAACTAGGTTTATAACATGTTCCATGACACTCTAACTAGGTTTATAACATGTTCCATTACAATAACACTCTAACTAGGTTTATAACATGTTCCATTACACTCTAACTAGGTTTATAACATGTTCCATTACAATAACACTCTAACTAGGTTTATAGCATGTTCCATTACAATAACACTCTAACTAAGATTATAACATGTTCCATTACAATAACACTCTAACTAGGTTTATAGCATATTCGATGACAATAACACTCTAACTAGGTTAATAACATGTTCCATGACACTCTAACTAGGATAATAAATGTTCCATGACACTCTAACTAGGTTTATAACATGTTCCATTACAATAACACTCTAACTAGGTTTATAACATGTTCCATGACAATAACACTCTAACTAGGTTTATAACATGTTCCATGACAATAACACTCTAACTAGGTTTATAACATGTTCCCATGACACTCTAATTAGGTTTATAACATGTTCCATGACTAGGTTTATAACATCCAACACTCTAACTAGGTTTATAACATGTTCCATGACTAGGTTAATAACATGTTCCATGACACTCTAACTAGGTTTATAACATGTTCCATGACAATAACACTCTAACTAGGTTTATAACATGTTCCATTACAATAACACTCTAACTAGATTATAACATGTTCCATGACAATAACACTCTAACTTTATAACATGTTCCATGACAATAACACTCTAACTAGTTTTATAACATGTTCCATGACACTCTAACTAGGTTTATAACATGTTCCATGACAATAACACTCTAACTAGGTTTATAACATGTTCCATGACAATAACACTCTAACTAGGTTTATAACATGTTCCATTACAATAACACTCTAACTGAGATTATAACATGTTCCATTACATAACACTCTAACTAGGTTTATAACATGTTCCATGACACTCTAACTAGGTTTATAACATGTTCCATTACAATAACACTCTAACTAGATTATAACATGTTCCATGACACTCTAACTAGGTTTATGTTCCAACACTCTAACTAGGTTTATAACATGTTCCATTACAATAACACTCTAACTGAGATTATAACATGTTCCATGACACTCTAACTAGGTTAATAACATGTTCCATGACACTCTAACTAGGTTAATAACATGTTCCATGACAATCTAACTAGGTTTATAACATGTTCCATTACAATAACACTCTAACTAGGTTTATAACATGTTCCATTACAATAACACTCTAACTAGGTTTATAACATGTTCCATTACAATAACACTCTAACTAGGTTTATAACATGTTCCATTACAATAACACTCTAACTAGGTTTATAACATGTTCCATGACACTCTAACTAGGTTTATAACATGTTCCATTACAATAACACTCTAACTAGGTTTATAACATGTTCCATGACACTCTAACTAGGTTTATAACATGTTCCATGACACTCTAACTAGGTTTATAACATGTTCCATTACAATAACACTCTAACTAAGGTTTATAACATTATAACATGTTCCATGACACTCTAACTAGGTTAATAACATGTTCCATGACACTCTAACTAGGTTTATAACATGTTCCATGACACTCTAACTAGGTTTATAACATGTTCCATTGCAATAACACTCTAACTAGGTTTATAACATGTTCCATGACACTCTAACTAGGTTTATAACATGTTCCATTACAATAACACTCTAACTAGGTTTATAACATGTTCCATGACACTCTAACTAGGTTAATAACATGTTCCATGACACTCTAACTAGGTTTATAACATGTTCCATTACAATAACACTCTAACTAGGTTTATAACATGTTCCATGACAATAACACTCTAACTAGTTTTATAACACGTTCCATGACAATTGCACTCTAACTAGTGTTATAACACGTTCCATGACACTCTAACTAGGTTTATAACATGTTCCATGACAATAACACTCTAACTAGGTTTATAACATGTTCCATTACAATAACACTCTAACTAGGTTTATAACATGTTCCATTACAATAACACTCTAACTAGGTTTATAACATGTTCCATGACAATAACACTCTAACTAGGTTTATAACATGTTCCATTACAATAACACTCTAACTAAGATTATAACATGTTCCATGACACTCTAACTAGGTTTATAACATGTTCCATGACAATAACACTCAAACTAGGTTTATAACATGTTCCATGACACTCTAACTAGGTTTATAACATGTTCCATTACAATAACACTCTAACTAGGTTTATAACATGTTCCATTACACTCTAACTAGGTTTATAACATGTTCCATTACAATAACACTCTAACTAGGTTTATAGCATGTTCCATTACAATAACACTCTAACTAAGATTATAACATGTTCCATTACAATAACACTCTAACTAGGTTTATAGCATATTCGATGACAATAACACTCTAACTAGGTTTATAACACGTTCCATGACACTCTAACTAGGATAATAACATGTTCCATGACACTCTAACTAGGTTTATATGTTCCATTACAATAACACTTTAGGTTTATAACATGTTCCATGACAATAACACTCTAACTAGGTTTATAACATGTTCCATGACAATAACACTCTAACTAGTTTTATAACATGTTCCATTACAATGACACTCTAATTAGGTTTATAACATGTTCCATGACACTCTAACTAAGATTATAACATGTTCCATGACACTCTAACTAGGTTTATAACATGTTCCATGACACTCTAACTAGGTTTATAACATGTTCCATTACAATAACACTCAAACAAGGTTTATAGCATGTTCCATTACAATAACACTCTAACTAAGATTATAACATGTTCCATAACACTCTAACTAGGTTAATAACATGTTCCATGACAATAACACTCTAACTAGGTTTATAACATGTTCCATGACACTCTAACTAGGTTTATAACATGTTCCATGACACTCTAACTAGGTTAATAACATGTTCCATGACAATAACACTCTAACTTGGTTTATAGCATGTTCCATTACAATAACACTCTAACTAAGATTATAACATGTTCCATGACACTCTAACTAGGTTTATAACATGTTCCATGACACTCTAACTAGGTTCCATTACAATAACACTCTAACATGTTCCATGACACTCTAACTAGGTTTATAACATGTTCCATGACACTCTAACTAGGTTTATAACATGTTCCATTACAATAACACTCTAACTAAGATTATAACATGTTCCATGACACTCTAACTAGGTTTATAACATGTTCCATGACACTCTAACTAGGTTAATAACATGTTCCATGACACTCTAACTAGGTTAATAACATGTTCCATGACACTCTAACTAGGTTTATAACATGTTCCATTACAATAACACTCTAACTAGGTTTATAACATGTTCCATGACACTCTAACTAGGTTTATAACATGTTCCATTACAATAACACTCTAACTAGGTTTATAACATGTTCCATGACACTTTAACTAGGTTAATAACATGTTCCATGACACTCTAACTAGGTTTATAACATGTTCCATTACAATAACACTCTAACTAGGTTTATAACATGTTCCATGACAATAACACTCTAACTAGGTTTATAACATGTTCCATGACAATAACACTCTAACTAGTTTTATAACATGTTCCATGACACTCTAACTAGGTTTATAACATGTTCCATGACAATAACACTCTAACTAGGTTTATAGCATGTTCCATTACAATAACACTCTAACTAAGATTATAACATGTTCCATGACACTCTAACTAGGTTTATAACATGTTCCATGAAACTCTAACTAGGTTTATAACATGTTCCATTACAATAACACTCAAACAAGGTTTATAACATGTTCCATTACAATAACACTCTAACTAGGTTTATAACATGTTCCATGACAATAACACTCTAACTAGGTTTATAACATGTTCCATTACAATAACACTCTAACTAAGATTATAACATGTTCCATGACACTCTAACTAGGTTTATAACATGTTCCATGACAATAACACTCAAACTAGGTTTATAACATGTTCCATGACACTCTAACTAGGTTTATAACATGTTCCATTACAATAACACTCTAACTAGGTTTATAACATGTTCCATTACACTCTAACTAGGTTTATAACATGTTCCATTACAATAACACTCTAACTAGGTTTATAGCATGTTCCATTACAATAACACTCTAACTAAGATTATAACATGTTCCATTACAATAACACTCTAACTAGGTTTATAGCATATTCGATGACAATAACACTCTAACTAGGTTTATAACACGTTCCATGACACTCTAACTAGGATAATAACATGTTCCATGACACTCTAACTAGGTTTATAACATGTTCCATTACAATAACACTCTAACTAGGTTTATAACATGTTCCATGACAATAACACTCTAACTAGGTTTATAACATGTTCCATGACAATAACACTCTAACTAGTTTTATAACATGTTCCCTGACACTCTAATTAGGTTTATAACATGTTCCATGACACTCTAACTAGGTTTATAACATGTTCCATGACACTCTAACTAGGTTTATAACATGTTCCATGACACTCTAACTAGGTTAATAACATGTTCCATGACACTCTAACTAGGTTAATAACATGTTCCATGACAATAACACTCTAACTAGGTTTATAGCATGTTCCATTACAATAACACTCTAACTAAGATTATAACATGTTCCATAACACTCTAACTAGGTTAATAACATGTTCCATGACAATAACACTCTAACTAGTTTTATAACACGTTCCATGACACTCTAACTAGGTTTATAACATGTTCCATGACAATAACACTCTAACTAGGTTTATAACATGTTCCATGACAATAACACTCTAACTAGGTTTATAACATGTTACATTACAATAACACTCTAAATGAGATTATAACATGTTCCATTACAATAACACTCTAACTAGGTTTATAACATGTTCCATGACACTCTAACTAGGTTTATAACATGTTCCATTACAATAACACTCTAACTAAGATTATAACATGTTCCATGACACTCTAACTAGGTTTACAACATGTTCCATGACACTCTAACTAGGTTTATAACATGTGCCATTACAATAACACTCTAACTAAGATTATAACATGTTCCATGACACTCTAACTAGGATTATAACATGTTCCATGACACTCTAACTAGGTTAATAACATGTTCCATGACACTCTAACTAGGTTAATAACATGTTCCATGACACTCTAACTAGGTTTATAACATGTTCCATTACAATAACACTCTAACAGGTTTATAACAACACTCTAACTAGGTTTATAACATGTTCCATTACACTCTAACTAGGTTTATAACATGTTCCATTACAATAACACTCTAACTAGGTTTATAGCATGTTCCATTACAATAACACTCTAACTAAGATTATAACATGTTCCATTACAATAACACTCTAACTAGGTTTATAGCATATTCGATGACAATAACACTCTAACTAGGTTTATAACACGTTCCATGACACTCTAACTAGGATAATAACATGTTCCATGACACTCTAACTAGGTTTATAACATGTTCCATTACAATAACACTCTAACTAGGTTTATAACATGTTCCATGACAATAACACTCTAACTAGGTTTATAACATGTTCCATGACAATAACACTCTAACTAGTTTTATAACATGTTCCCTGACACTTTAATTAGGTTTATAACATGTTCCATGACACTCTAACTAGGTTTATAACATGTTCCATGACACTCTAACTAGGTTTATAACATGTTCCATGACACTCTAACTAGGTTAATAACATGTTCCATGACACTCTAACTAGGTTAATAACATGTTCCATGACAATAACACTCTAACTAGGTTTATAGCATGTTCCATTACAATAACACTCTAACTAAGATTATAACATGTTCCATAACACTCTAACTAGGTTTATAACATGTTCCATGACAATAACACTCTAACTAGTTTTATAACACGTTCCATGACACTCTAACTAGGTTTATAACATGTTCCATGACAATAACACTCTAACTAGGTTTATAACATGTTCCATGACAATAACACTCTAACTAGGTTTATAACATGTTCCATTACAATAACACTCTAAATGAGATTATAACAAGTTCCATTACAATAACACTCTAACTAGGTTTATAACATGTTCCATGACACTCTAACTAGGTTTATAACATGTTCCATTACAATAACACTCTAACTAAGATTATAACATGTTCCATGACACTCTAACTAGGTTTACAACATGTTCCATGACACTCTAACTAGGTTTATAACATGTGCCATTACAATAACACTCTAACTAAGATTATAACATGTTCCATGACACTCTAACTAGGATTATAACATGTTCCATGACACTCTAACTAGGTTAATAACATGTTCCATGACACTCTAACTAGGTTAATAACATGTTCCATGACACTCTAACTAGGTTTATAACATGTTCCATTACAATAACACTCTAACTAGGTTTATAACATGTTCCATGACACTCTAACTAGGTTTATAACATGTTCCATTACAATAACACTCTAACTAGGTTTATAACATGTTCCATGACACTCTAACTAGGTTAATAACATGTTCCATGACACTCTAACTAGGTTTATAACATGTTCCATTACAATAACACTCAAACAAGGTTTATAACATATTCGATGACAATAACACTCTAACTAGGTTTATAACATGTTCCATGACAATTGCACTCTAACTAGTTTTATAACACGTTCCATGACACTCTAACTAGGTTTATAACATGTTCCATGACAATAACACTCTAACTAGGTTTATAACATGTTCCATGACAATAACACTCTAACTAGTTTTATAACACGTTCCATGACACTCTAACTAGGTTTATAACATGTTCCATGACAATAACACTCTAACTAGGTTTATAACATGTTCCATGACAATAACACTCTAACTAGGTTTATAACATGTTCCATTACAATAACACTCTAACTGAGATTATAACATGTTCCATTACAATAACACTCTAACTAGGTTTATAACATGTTCCATGACACTCTAACTAGGTTTATAACATGTTCCATTACAATAACACTCTAACTAAGATTATAACATGTTCCATGACACTCTAACTAGGTTTACAACATGTTCCATGACACTCTAACTAGGTTTATAACATGTTCCATGACAATAACACTCAAACCAGGGTTATGACACGTTCCATGACACTCTAACTAGGATAATAACATGTTCCATGACACTCTAACTAGGTTTATAACATGTTCCATTACAATAACACTCTAACTAGGTTTATAACATGTTCCATGACAATAACACTCTAACTAGGTTTATAACATGTTCCATGACAATAACACTCTAACTAGTTTTATAACATGTTCCCTGACACTCTAATTAGGTTTATAACATGTTCCATGACACTCTAACTAGGTTAATAACATGTTCCATGACACTCTAACTAGGTTTATAACATGTTCCATTACAATAACACTCTAACTAGGTTTATAACATGTTCCATGACAATAACACTCTAACTAGTTTTATAACACGTTCCATGACAATTGCACTCTAACTAGTGTTATAACACGTTCCATGACACTCTAACTAGGTTTATAACATGTTCCATGACAATAACACTCTAACTAGGTTTATAACATGTTCCATGACAATAACACTCTAACTAGTTTTATAACACGTTCCATGACACTCTAACTAGGTTTATAACATGTTCCATGACAATAACACTCTAACTAGGTTTATAACATGTTCCATGACAATAACACTCTAACTAGGTTTATAACATGTTCCATTAAAATAACACTCTAACTGAGATTATAACATGTTCCATTACAATAACACTCTAACTAGGTTTATAACATGTTCCATGACACTCTAACTAGGTTTATAACATGTTCCATTACAATAACACTCTAACTAAGATTATAACATGTTCCATGACACTCTAACTAGGTTTACAACATGTTCCATGACACTCTAACTAGGTTTATAACATGTTCCATGACAATAACACTCAAACCAGGGTTATGACACGTTCCATGACACTCTAACTAGGATAATAACATGTTCCATGACACTCTAACTAGGTTTATAACATGTTCCATTACAATAACACTCTAACTAGGTTTATAACATGTTCCATGACAATAACACTCTAACTAGGTTTATAACATGTTCCATGACAATAACACTCTAACTAGTTTTATAACATGTTCCCTGACACTCTAATTAGGTTTATAACATGTTCCATGACACTCTAACTAGGTTTATAACATGTTCCATGACACTCTAACTAGGTTTATAACATGTTCCATGACACTCTAACTAGGTTTATAACATGTTCCATGACAATAACACTCAAACCAGGTTTATAACATGTTCCATGACAATAACACTCTAACTAGGTTTATAACATGTTCCATGACAATAACACTCTAACTAGGTTTATAACATGTTCCATGACAATAACACTCTAACTAAGATTATAACATGTTCCATTACAATAACACTCTAACTAGGTTTATAACATCTTCCATTACAATAACACTCTAACTAGGTTTATAACGTGTTCCATGACAATAACACTCTAACTAAGATTATAACATGTTCCATTACAATAACACTCTAACTAGGTTTATAACATGTTCCATTACAATAACACTCTAACTAGGTTTATAACATGTTCCATGACAATAACACTCTAACTAGTTTTATAACATGTTCCATTACACTCTAACTAGGTTAATAACATGTTTCATGACACTCTTACTAGGTTTATGACACGTTCCATGACAATAACACTCTAACTAGGTTTATAACATGTTCCATAACAATAACACTCTAACTAAGATTATAACATGTTAAATTACAATAACACTCTAACTAGGTTTATAACATGTTCCATTACAATAACACTCTAACTAAGATTATAACATGTTAAATTACAATAACACTCTAACTAGGTTTATAACATGTTCCATGACAATAACACTCTAACTAGGTTTATAACATGTTCCATGACAATAACACTCTAACTAGGTTTATAACATGTTCCATTACACTCTAACTAGGTTTATAACATGTTCCATGACAATAACACTCTAACTAGGTTTATAACATGTTCCATGACAATAACACTCTAACTAGGTTTATAACATGTTCCATTACACTCTAACTAGGTTTATACCATGTTCCATAACACTCTAACTAGGTTTATAACATGTTCCATGACAATAACACTCTAACTAAGATTATAACATGTTCCATTACAATAACACTCTAACTTGGTTTATAACATGTTCCATGACAATAACACTCTAACTAGGTTTATAACATGTTCCATGACAATGACACTCTAACTAGGTTTATAACATGTTCCATGACAATAACACTCTAACTAGGTTTATAACATGTTCCATTACAATAACACTCTAACTAGGTTTATAACATGTTCCATTACAATAACACTCTAACTAGGTTTATAACATGTTCCATGACAATAACACTCTAACTAGGTTTATAACATGTTGCATGACACTCTAACTAGGTTTATAACATGTTCCATGACACTCTAACTAGGTTTATAACATGTTCCATTACAATAACACTCTAACTAGGATTATAACATGTTCCATGACACTCTAACTAGGTTTATAACATGTTCCATGACACTCTAACTAGGTTTATAACATGTTCCATTACAATAACACTCTAACTAGGTTTATAACATGTTCCATGACAATAACACTCTAACTAGGTTTATAACATGTTGCATGACACTCTAACTAGGTTTATAACATGTTCCATGACACTCTAACTAGGTTTATAACATGTTCCATTACAATAACACTCTAACTAGGTTTATAACATGTTCCATGACAATAACACTCTAACTAGGTTTATAACATGTTCCATGACAATGACACTCTAACTAGGTTTATAACATGTTCCATGACAATAACACTCTAACTAAGATTATAACATGTTCCATTACAATAACACTCTAACTAGGTTTATAACATGTTCCATTACAATAACACTCTAACTAGGTTTATAACATGTTCCATTACAATAACACTCTAACTAGGTTTATAACATGTTCCATGACAATAACACTCTAACTAGGTTTATAACATGTTGCATGACACTCTAACTAGGTTTATAACATGTTCCATGACACTCTAACTAGGTTTATAACATGTTCCATTACAATAACACTCTAACTAGGATTATAACATGTTCCATGACACTCTAACTAGGTTTATAACATGTTCCATGACACTCTAACTAGGTTTATAACATGTTCCATTACAATAACACTCTAACTAGGTTTATAACATGTTCCATGACAATAACACTCTAACTAGGTTTATAACATGTTCCATGACACTCTAACTAGGTTTATAACATGTTCCATTACAATAACACTCTAACTAGGATTATAACATGTTCCATGACACTCTAACTAGGTTTATAACATGTTCCATTACAATAACACTCTAACTAGGTTTATAACATGTTCCATGACACTCTAACTAGGTTTATAACATGTTCCATTACAATAACACTCTAACTAGGTTTATAACATGTTCCATGACAATAACACTCTAACTAGGTTTATAACATGTTCCATGAAAATAACTGGGTTTATAGAATGGAAACCTCCTGGAACTTACGCTGTCAACATTTCTGTTCATTTCTGCTCATTGAAATTCCATATTTAGCACCAATGAAACGGTGCTCTTCTCGGAAGGGAATAAAATAACTAGAAGGAATAAATGATGAAACTGTCTTTTCATGATCTTGCTCCTAATACTAACCATCTTTCAGTGTTGTTATCTGACTCAATCCCCCTTTGAAAAGAACAGGTGTTTTAATCTGCCCAGGTGCCAGTGTTTTTCTCTCATAAAAATGCTTCTCACAGTCTCAATCAAGTTTGCCTCTTTTTATATCTCTGGCTCTTAACTTTATATGTGGCTCTAGTAGTAATATCCTAGCTGTCCCATTACTCAGCCCTGGTGCTACGACCATGACTTATCACGTAATGACTTACTCTATTTTCATTTCAGCCACAAACAAACAGATCTCTGCGCTCTCTCGCTTGCATCTCTCTTCCCCCTCTCCTCCCTCTCTATCTCCCCCACTCCTCCCTCTATCTCCCCCTCCACCATTCTCCCCCTCTTTATCTCCCCTCCACCTCCCTCTCTATCTCCCCCCTCTCCATCTCCACCACTCTCCTCCCTCTCTATCTCTCCCCTCTCCCCCCTCTCTATCTCCCCCCTCCACCTCTCTCTCTTCTGCATCTCTCTCCCCATTTAATTTGACAATTTAGTACTTTAGCAGACATTCTAATCCAGAGCGACTTACACTTAGTGCATTCATCTTAGACAACCACATTTCACAGTCGTAGTAAGTTAACTCTACCTCCCTCTCTTCCCATTACCTACCACCCCCCTCTCCCCCATCCACAGGGATAGATAGATCAGCATTGACAGCTTCATTAGTGGCAGCATTACAGAGGAGGGAGAGCATTAGCTGTGAGCGATGATGCTAATGCCATGGTTAATGTAAGCCTCATCAGTAGAAACAGGGATGTACGTGAGCAGGCTGAAGAGTAGGGAGGAGAAAGGGAGAGGGTGAGAGGTGGGGGAGGGCAGTGGGGGAGAGATGGGGGAGGTATGTGTGGGGGGTGGGGATAGGGAGATAGGTGGAGGAGGGAGAGAAGGGGAGAAGCGAAGGGGAGTAGAGATGAAGGATGAGGGGGCAGTGTAGAGGAGGATGTGATAGAGGGGGATGAGATGGGGGAGATGGGATGGGGAGAGTGGATGGGAGGATGAGATGGGGAGAGGGGATGGGGAGAGTGGATGGGAGGATGCGATGGGGGAGAGGGGATGGGAGGATGAGATGGGGGAGAGGGGATGGGAGGATGAGATGGGGCAGAGGGGATGGGAGGATGAGATGGGGGAGAGGGGATGGGGAGAGTGGATGGGAGGATGAGATGGGGAGAGTGGATGGGAGGATGAGATGGGGGAGAGGGGATGGGGAGAGTGGATGGGAGGATGAGATGGGGAGAGTGGATGGGAGGATGATATGGGGAGAGGGGATGGAGGATGAGATGGGGAGAGGGGACGTGGGTGAGGGGATGGGAGGATGAGATGGGGAGAGTGGATGGGAGGATGAGGGGGAGAGGGGATGGAAGATGAGAGGGCGAGAGTGTATGGGAGGATGAGATGGGGAGAGGGGATGGGAGGATGAGATGGGGAGAGGGGATGGGGAGAGTGGATGGGAGGATGAGATGGGGTGAGGGGATGGGAGGATGAGATGGGGAGAGGGGATGGGGAGAGTGGATGGGAGGATGAGATGGGGGAGAGGGGATGGGAGGATGAGATGGGGAGAGGGGATGGGAGGATGAGATGGGGGAGAGGGGATGGGGAGAGTGGATGGGAGGATGAGATGGGGAGAGTGGATGGGAGGATGATATGGGGAGAGGGGATGGAGGATGAGATGGGGAGAGGGGACGTGGGTGAGGGGATGGGAGGATGAGATGGGGAGAGGTGATGGGAGGATGAGATGGGGGAGAGGGGATGGGGAGAGGGGGTGGGGGATGAGATGGGGAGAGGGGATGGGAGGATGAGATGGGGAGAGGGGATGGGAGGATGAGAGGGGGAGAGGGGATGGGAGGATGAGATGGGGAGAGGGGATGGGAGGATGAGATGGGGAGAGGGGATGGGAGGATGAGATGGGGAGAGGGGATGGAGGATGAGATGGGGAGAGGGGATGTGGGTGAGTGGATGGGAGGATGAGATGGGGAGGGGGGATGGGAGCATGAGATGGGGAGAGGGGATGGAGGATGAGTTGAGGAGAGGGGATGTGGGTGAGGGGATGGGAGGATGAGATGGGGAGAGTGGATGGGAGGATGAGATGGGGAGAGGGGATGGGGAGAGGGGATGGGAGGATGACATGGGGAGAGGGGATGGGAGGATGAGATGGGGAGAGTGGATGGGAGGATGAGATGGGGAGAGGGGATGGGAGGATGAGATGGGGAGAGTGGATGGGAGGATGAGATGGGGAGAGGGGATGGAGGATGAGATGGGGAGAGGGGATGTGGGTGAGTGGATGGGAGGATGAGATGGGGAGTGGGGATGGGAGCATGAGATGGGGAGAGGGGATGGAGGATGAGATGGGGAGAGGGGATGTGGGTGAGGGGATGGGAGGATGAGATGGGGAGAGGGGACGTGGGTGAGTGGATGGGAGGATGAGATGGGGAGAGGGGATGGGAGGATGAGATGGGGGGAGAGGGGATGGGGAGAGTGGATGGGAGGATGAGATGGGGAGAGGGGATGGAGGATGAGATGGGGAGAGGGGATGTGAGGATGAGATGGGGAAAGGAGATGTGGGTGAGGGGATGGGAGGATGAGATGGGGAGAGGGGATGGGGAGAGTGGATGGGAGGATGAGATGGGGAGAGGGGATGGAGGATGAGATGGGGAGAGTGGATGGGAGGATGAGATGGGGAGAGGGGATGGAGGATGAGATGGGGAGAGGGGATGTGGGTGAGTGGATGGGAGGATGAGATGGGGAGAGTGAATGGGAGGATGAGATGGGGAGAGGAGATGGAGGATGAGATGGGGAGAGGGGATGGAGGAAGAGATGGGGAGAGGGGATGGAGGAAGAGATGGGGAGAGGGGATGGGAGGATGAGATGGGGAGAGGGGATGGAGGAATAGATGGGGAGAGGTGATGGAGGATGAGATGGGGAGAGGGGATGGAGGATGAGATGGGGAGAGGGGATGTGGGTGAGGGGATGGAGGATGAGATGGGGAGAGGGGACGTGGGTGAGGGGATGGGAGGATGAGATGGGGAGAGGAGATGGAGGATGAGATGGGAAGAGGGGATGGAGGATGAGATGGGGAGAGGGGATGGAGGATGAGATGGGGAGAGGGGACGTGGGTGAGGGATGGGAAGATGAGATGGGGAGAGGAGATGGAGGATGAGATGGGAAGAGGGATGGAGGATGAGATGGGGAGAGGGGATGGAGGATGAGATGGGGAGAGGGGATGGAGGATGAGATGGGGAGAGGGGATGGAGGATGAGATGGGGAGAGGAGATGGAGGATGAGATGGGGAGAGGGGATGGAGGAAGAGATGGGGAGAGGGGATGGAGGATGAGATGGGGAGAGGGGATGTGGGTGAGGGGATGGAGGATGGAGGATGAGATGGGGAGAGGGGATGGAGGAAGAGATGGGGAGAGGGGATGGAGGATGAGATGGTGAGAGGGGATGGAGGATGAGATGGGGAGAGGGGATGGAGGATGAGATGGGGAGAGGGGATGTGGGTGAGGGGATGGGAGGATGAGATGGGGAGAGGGGACGTGGGTGAGGGGATGGGAGGATGAGATGGGGAGAGTGGATGGGAGGATGAGATGTGGAGAGGAGATGGAGGATGAGATGGGGAGAGGGGATCTAGGAAGAGATGGGGAGAGGGGATGGAGGATGAGATGGGGAGAGGGGATGGAGGATGAGATCGGGAGAGGGGATGTGGGTGAGGGGATGGAGGATGGAGGATGAGATGGGGAGAGTGGATGGAGGAAGAGATGGGGAGAGGGGATGGAGGATGAGATGGGGAGAGGGGATGGAGGATGAGATGGGGAGAGGGGATATGGGTGAGGGGATGGAGGAGACAGGGGGAATGCGAAGGGGGGAGTACAGGTAGGGAATACAGCACATGGATCGGTGAGGGACTGAGATATGGAGAGCAGAGATGCAGGGAAAAGAAAGGGAAGAGTAATGTGGAGTGGTGGGAGGATTAAGAAGGAGGAGAAAAGAGAGATGAAAGGATGGATTTGGACTTGAATGGGGAAGGGTGCCTTTGGTGGAAGAGAGGGGATGAAGAGGTGAGGGGTCAGGGAAGGTCAATGGGGCCCTGCTCTTCTGAATCTCCCTCTCTTCCTCCACCCGTTGACCTCCCTCTCTCCCTCCATTCATTGACCTTGCCCTTGATGTTGAGAAACATTTCACCTCTGATAAAAGATGATGAGGAAATACAATCTGCTCTGAATCCAATACATAAAGAAACACAGAGTAGAAAGAAACAATATGTTGTTGTTCAGTTGAGCTGAAGCAGAACTGAAGCTCTGTGTTTATGCCTAGTACAAGGTCCTCTGCTGTAATGATGTTTCTACGTGCTGTTTGCCCCGAACGATTACATTGACTGACACACACATAGACATACACACAAACACACACACACAAAAACACACATACTGCTATCCATCTGTCTTCCAGTCTGTAGACTGTACTTCCAAGGTAACCGAGAAAGTGCTGCTATTCGTTGGAGTTCTGAGACACATTTAAATACAGGCTACAAATGACACCAACACTGTCATTCTCACAGACAAACAGAAACAATCATAGACAACAGAACCCCACACCCAACTAGAGACAGGGTTGGCTGGAGGAGGGCTCTCTGTGTCTGTCTTGTGATTTAGGCCACAAACACACAAACACATACACAACACCTCTCTCTCTGGATGGCAGCTGGCCAGGAACATTGCCTAAAATCAAATATGGTGTCAGAAACAGAGACAGGGATAAGGTTAGGGATACCTAGGATATAGGAAAGGACAGATAGGGAGGGAGGGAGGGAGGGAGAGGGAGGGGAGGGAGGGAGGGAGGGAGGGAGGGAAGGAGGGAGGGAGGGAGGGAGGGAGGGAGGGAGGGAGGGAGGGAGGGAGGGAGGGAGGGAGGGAGGGAGGGAGGGAGGGAGGGAAAAGATGGCTGGGTAAAAGAGTATGAAGGATCAGAAGGAAAGTGAATAAGATGGACAGCTGGAGAATAGATCAAATGAGAGATGTATGGAGATGGAGAATAGATAAAATGAGAGATGTATGGAGATGGAGAAAGGGATAGATTAGGGGCAGTTGTGTGTTAGCAATAGAGAGATGAGAGATGAGAGAAGTCGAGAGATGGAAAGGGATAGATTAGGGGGAGCTGTGTGTTAGCAATAGAGAGATGAGAGATGAGAGAAGTCGAGAGATGGAAAGGGATAGATTAGGGGGAGCTGTGTGTTAGCAATAGCAAGATGGAGAGATGAGAGAAGTCGAAAGAAATAAAAAATTGGCGATGGAGGTGATGTGTGTGATGGAGATGGGCAGTTAGAAAAAATTATGAAAAGGAACAAAGTGGATGTGAAAAAAAGATAGGATAAAAAGATACAGAAAGATGAAGAGAGTGTGGAAATGGAGAGATATGGTGATCTGAGAGGAGCAGAGAGAAAATAGGTGGATACAGAAGTATTGATTCAAGGAGAGACAGACTTAGCCCCTTTTCATTGAGATAAAAATAATAATTACAAACATTATTGAGAGAGGGGCAAGGAGAGAGGGAGGGAGACAAAGAAGAAGAGGGAGGTAGAGAGAGAGATGGATAGAGAGTGAAGATGAGAGAGAGCGATGATGAGAGAGAGATAGAAATGGAGAGAGAGAAATGGAGAGAGAAATGGAGAGAGAGAAATGGAGAGAGATATGTAGAGGATGTGAGAGGAGTTGTTATTTGTCCTCAGGCTGCTCTCTTCCAGGAAGGACCAGGATGAGTGGGAGGCGAACATCGTTTACCAACACAAACAGCTTGTGTGTGTGTGTGTGTGTGTGTGTGTGTGTGTGTGTGTGTGTGTGTGTGTGTGTGTGTGTGTGTGTGTGTGTGTGTGTGTGTGTGTGTGTGTGTGTGTGTGTGTGTGTGTGTGTGTGTGTGTGTGTGTGTGTGTGTGTGTGTGTGTGCATTCAGCTTTTCAGTGCAGCCAGTAATCACATTATATAACAGTCTTGAAATCAGAATACACCATGGCAATACAGACTAGCAGATGCAAATACGCTTTAAAGATAGCAAAATCAGGCAGATCTTTCAAAAGTGACTTTGAAATTGGACATCTAGCCATGTCCTGAGGACGTCAGAAAATGTATTCAAAAACAGCCAATAGGGGCAGTAGGGAGTGCTATTACCATCAAGTAGGTTTGAGCTTTGCTAGGGTGTTGTGGACAGATCTCTGTAATCCCATGAATCCCAGAGATGAAATGTGAGTATGTGGAGAAGAGATGGCTTACTGAAGTATGGAGGAGTGGGGTGTGGTTGTCACGCCCTGACCTTAGTTATCTTTCTTTTCTTTTATTATTTTGGTTAGGTCAGGGTGTGACAAGGGTGGTTAGTTTCGTTTTTGTATTGTCTAGGGTTTTTGTATGTCTAGGGGTTTATATGTCTATGGTTGCCTAGATTGGTTCTCAATCAGAGGCAGCTGTTTATCGTTGTCTCTGATTGGGGACCATATTTAGGGAGCCATATTCCTTGGGTATGTTGTGGGTTGTTATTCTATGTTTAGTTGCCTGTTCTGCACTAGCCATATTGGCTTCACAATTCGTTTTGTTGTGTTGTTAGGTTTGTTTAGTGTTCGTTCTTTATTAAAGAAGATGTACGCTTACCACGCTACACCTTGGTCTCCTCATTATGACGACCGTGACAGTGGGTAATGGGGTGTGGTGAGTGGGGAGTGGGCAGTGGGGTGTGGGGCGTGGGGAATGGGAGTTAGGGAGTGGGGATTGGGGAGCGGGGAGTGGGGATTGGGGAGCGGGGAATGGGGATTGGGGAGCGGGGAATGGGGAGCGGGGAGTGGGGATTGGGGAGCGGGGAATGGGAGTTAGGGATTGGGGAGCGGGGATTGGGAGCGGGAATGGGAGTTAGGGGGGAGCGGGGATTGGGAGGGGATTGGGGAGCGGGGAATGGGAGTTAGGGAGTGGGGATTGGGGAGTGGGGGAGTGGGGATTGGGGAGTGGGGATTGGGGAGCGGGGTGGGGATTGGGGAGTGGGGATTGGGAGCGGGGAATGGGAGTTAGGGATTGGGGAGCGGGATTGGGAGCGGGGGGGATTGGGGAGCGGGGAATGGGAGTTAGGGAGTGGGGATTGGGGAGTGGGGAGTGGGGATTGGGGAGTGGGGATTGGGGAGCGGGGAGTGGGGATTGGGGAGTGGGGATTGGGGAGCGGGTAATGGGGATTGGGGAGCGGGAATGGGGATTGGGGAGCGGGAATGGGGATTGGGGAGTGGGGATTGTGGATTGGGGAGTGGGGAGTGGGGAGTGGGGATTGGGGAGTGGGGAGTGGGGATTGGGGATTGGGGATTGGGGAGTGGGGAGTGGGGATTGGGGATTGGGGAGCGGGGAATGGGAGTTAGGGAGTGGGGATTGGGGAATGGAGAAATGGGGATTGGGGAGCTGGGAATGGGAGTTAGGGAGTGGGGAATGGGGAGCGGGGAATGGGGATTGGGGAGCGGGGAATGGGGATTGGGGAGCGGGAATGGAAGTTAGGGAGTGGGGATTGGGGAGTGGGGAATGGGAGTTAGGGAGTGGGGAATGGGGAGCGGGAATGGGGATTGGGGAGCGGGGAATGGGGATTGGGAGCGGGAATGGGGATTGGGGAGCGGGGAATGGGGATTGGGGAGCGGGGATTGGGGAGCGGGGAATGGGGATTGGGGAGCGGGGAATGGGGATTGGGGAGCGGGGAGTGGGGATTGGGGAGCGGGGAATGGGGATTGGGGAGCGGGGAATGGGGATTGGGGAGCGGGGAATGGGAGGTAGGGATGGGTGTCTTGTAGACCCTATATAGAAACACACTGAGGTGGGGTGCAGTAGATTACACCCCCCTGGACCCCCCTGGACCCCGATGGACCCAACAGGTGCCTTCATATTAGGAAAGGTTAAAGTGGGATAAAATGAACTAAACTTGGCCTCGGTTGGCTTTTTATACCAATACCAGCAACCCCAACCGTACCAAAACTATACAACAGCCACAGAGACAGACAGAGTGACAAAGAGACAGACAGTGAGACACAGAGACAAAGAGACAGACAGAAAGACAGAGAGACAGACAGGCAAAGGGACAGAGACAGACAAAGAGACAGACAGAGACAAAGAGACAGACAGTGAGACACAGAGACAAAGAGACAGACAGAAGGACAAAGGGACAGAGACAGACAAAGAGACAGACAAAGAGACAGACAAAGAGACAGACAGTGAGACACAGAGAAAAAGAGACAGACAGGCAAAGGGACAAAGACAGACAAAGAGACAGACAGTGAGACACAGACAAAGAGACAGACAGGCAAAGGGACAGAGACAGACAGTGAGACACAGAGACAAAGAGACAGACAGGCAAAGGGACAGAGACAGACAAAAAGACAGACAAAGCGACAGACAGTGAGACACAGAGACAGAGAGACAGACAGAAGGAGAAAGGGACAGAGACAAATCCACAGAAAGGTAAGGCTCGGAGTGGACACAGTTCTATTCTGTCATAGTTGAGCTGTCGGCTGTGTATGTGTGTTGTGAGTGTGTGTGAGTGTGTGAGTGTGCGCGTGTCGTGAAGTGACCTACATTCCCGCTCGGTTGCGTCTCGTCGCCATGCCAACCTCTGACTGACAGCAGCGTTGCCAGGCATGTTGCTAGGTGCAGCGGGAAGACATGACACTGACCATGATGTCGTCAAAGTGTAGGCGACTGTGGTGTCAGCCGTCTGACTGTGGCCATCTGTTTAGACTTACAGTGGTCACATATCACTGTACACCTAACAAACACACACACACACACACACACACACACACACACACACACACACACACACACACACACACACACACACACACACACACACACACACACACACACACACACACACACACACACACACACACATAGATTGGGGGTAGGGACCTGCAATAGACTAGCGTCCTGTCCAGTGGGTGTACTTGTACATCAAGCTGCCTCATGCTACAGACACAGGAAATAGGCTGCTACTCCTTTGAGCCATTTCGGCTCGTACAAGTCAAGGCTCATGCAAGGTTACTTATGCTTACTGACTTACTTAAGCACACGAACACACACACACGCACACACACACACACACACACACACACAGACAAACCCACACATACACACACATACACACACTACACAAACCCACAGTAACACACACACACACACACACACACACACACACACACACACACACACACACACACACACACACACACACACACACACACACACACACACACACACACACACACACACAGACACACAGACAGACAGTCTATAAAAAAGTGGTCAGATTAATCTTTTCTGGGATTCTTCCGATGGCACCAGCTCCAACGCTTGTCAGATGTGGCAGGGCTTGCAAACCATTACAGACTACAAAGGGAAGCACAGCTGCGAGCTGCGCAGTGACACGAGCCTACCAGACAAGCTAAATCACATCTTTGCTCGCTTCGAGGCAAGCAACACTGAGGCATGCATGAGAGCATCAGCTGTTCCTGATGACTGTGTGATCATGCTCTCCATAGCCGACGTGAGTAAGACCTTTAAACAGGTCAACATACACAAGGCCACGGGGCCAGACAGATTACCAGGACGTGTGCTCCGGGCATGTGCTGACCAACTGGCAGGTGTCTTCACTGACATTTTCAACATGTCCCTGATTGAGTCTGTAATACGAACATGCTTCATGCAGACCACCATAGTCCCTGTGCCAAAGAGCATTAAGGTAACCTGCCTAAATGACTACAGACCCGTAGCACTCATGTCCGTAGCCATGAAGTGCTTTGAAAGGCTGTTAGTGGCACACATTAACACCATTAACCCAGAAACTCTATACCCACCTACATTTGCATATCGCTCAAGCAGATCCACAGATGACGTAATATCTATTGCACTCCACACTACCCTTTTCCACCTGGACAAAAGGAACACCTACGTGAGAATGATATTCATTGACTGCAGCTCAGCGTTCAACACCATTGTGCCCTCAAAGCTCATCACTAAGCTAAGAACCCTGGGACTGAACTCCTCCCTCTGCAACTGGATCCTGGACTTCCTGACAGGCTGCCTTCAGGTGGTGAGGGTAGGTAGCAACACATCTGCCGCTAATCCTCAACACTGGAGCCCCGCAGGGTTGCGTGCTCAGTCCCCTTCTGTACTCCCTGTTCACTCACGACTGCATGGCCAGGCACGACTCCAACACCATCATTAAGTTTTCAGATGACACAGCAGTGGTAGGCCTGATCAACGACAAGACAGCCTATAGGGAGGAGGTCAGAGGCCTAGCCGTGTGGTGCCAGAATAACAACCTATACCTCAACATAATCAAGACAAAGGAGATGATTGTCGACTACAGGAAAAGGAGGACCGAGCACTCCCCCATTCTCATCGATGGGGCTGTTGTGGAGCAGCTTGAGAGCTTCAAGTTCCTTGGTGTCCACATCACCAACAAACTATAATGGTCCAAACACACCAAGACAGTCGTGAAGAGGGCATGACAAAGCCTATTCCCCCTCAGGAGACTGAAAAGGTTTGGCATGGGTCCTCAGATCATCAAATGTTCTACAGCTGCAACATCGAGAGCACCCTTACTGGTTGCATCACTGCCTGGTATGGCAACTGCTCGGCCTCCGACCGCAAGGCACTACAGAGGGTGGTGCGTACTGCCCAGTATATCACTGGGGCCAAGCTGCCTCCCATCCAGGACCTCTACACATGGCAGTGTCAGAGGAAGGCCCTAAAGATTGTCATATCAAATGTATTTATATAGCCCTTCTTGCATCAGCTGATATCTCAAAGTGCTCTACTGAAACCCAGCTTAAAACCCCAAACAGCAAGCAATGCAGGTTTAGAAGCACGGTGGCTAGGAAAAACTCCCTAGAAAGGCCAAAACCTCGGAAGAAACCTAGAGAGGAACCAGGTTATGAGGGGTGGCCAGTCCTCTTCTGGCTGTGCCGGGTGGAGATTGTAACAGAAAATGGCCAAGATGTTAAAATGTTCATAAATGACCAGCATGGTCAAATAATAATATTCGCAGTAGTTGTTGAGGGTGCAACAAGTCAGCACCTCAGGGGTAAATGTCAGTTGGCTTTTCATAGCCGATCATTAAGATGCTGCTCCTGCTGTCTCTAGAGAGTTGAAAACAGCAGGTCTGGGACAGGTAGCACGTCCGGTGAACAGGTCAGGGTTCCATAGCTTCAGGCAAAACAGTTGAAACTGGAGTAGCAGCACGGCCAGGTTGAAACTGGAGTAGCAGCACGGCCAGGTGGACAGCAAGGAGTCATCATGCCAGGTAGTCCTGAGGCATGGTCCTAGAGAGAGAGAGAGAGAGAGAGAGAGAGAGAGAGAGAGAGAGACGAGAAGTAGTACTGATATAAGAGACTGACCCTAGCCCCCCGACACATAAACTACTGCAGCATAAATACTGGAGGCTGATGATACCCCCGGACAGGGCCAAACAGGCAGGATATAACTCCACCCACTTTGCCAAAGCACAGCCCCCACACCACTAGAGGGATATCTTCAACCACCAAATTACCATCCTGAGACAAGGCTGAGTATAGCCAACAAAGATCTCCGCCACGGCACAACCCAATGGGGGGGCGCCAACCCAGACAGGAAGATCACGTCAGTGACTCAACCCACTCAAGTGATGCACCCCTCCTAGGGACGGCATGGAAGAGCACCAGTAAGCCAGTGACTCAGCCCCTTTAATAGGGTTAGAGGCAGAGAAACCCAGTGGAGAGAGGGGAACCGGCCAGGCAGAGACAGCAAGGGCGGTTTGTTGCTCCAGAGCATTTCAGTTCACCTTCACACTCCTGGGCCAGACTACACTCAATCATATGACCCACTGAAGAGATGAATCTTCAGTAAAGACTTAAAGGTTGA